>NW_024412426.1:9668184-9720039 GCF_014898765.1 Herpailurus yagouaroundi
GAAGGAAGGAAGGAAGGAAGGAAGGAAGGAAGGAAGGAAGGAAGGAAAAAGAAAAGAACCATGCTCAAAATTCCAGGAAATTAATTACCTAGGAGAATTCATGAAAGACTGCAGAAGTATGATGCTGCATTTTTTTACGTTTATCTACTTTGAGAAAGAGAGCAAGCAGAGGGAGCAGAGAGACAGGGGAGAGAGCGAATCCCAAGCAGGCTCTGCAGGTCAGCACAGAGCCCGATGTGGGGCTGGAACCCACAAACCATGAGATCATGACCTGAGCTGAAATCAAGAGTCAGACGCTTAACCGACTGAGCCACCCAGGTGCCCCTATGATGCTGCATTTTTATATCAATTTGCTATATATTTATTAACTTTGATGAGTGTTAGAACTTGCAAGCTGACACAGGGCATCAGGTATCAAAATCCTAAGGAATTTTGGCAGGGTAGGATAAATGGAGCCAGCAGGTAGGAGCTAAGCTAGGACTGGGATTTGGGCCCAGATACAAGTATGGCCAGGACAGGACTGGGACAGTACACTGGAGTGACTCACCCATTTCTCAAATCTCAAGCCACACTGGAGCACAAGGAGACAGGGACAGCTTGAGGATTGAGGAGGCAAGGCAAATACAGCTAAGGACCAGGGTTCAAGGTAAAAAAAAAAAAAAAAAAAGTAATGAAGAAAGATTCAGGCATATCCACCTCCAGTACCAAGTGCTCATCTATACTGTCTAATAAAATTAGGAATATATGTAGACACAACATCAACAGACTAAACAGAGGCTCTTGACATCAGTATTCTGTTTAATGGCATGGCCAAAACAAAAGACACATCTTGGATGCCAAAATTATTTATTTCGGCTTCCGATCTGGGTAAACAAGAAGCAGCAGGTCAGTCACAATACGATCTAACACTCTACATTCATAGATGGGCGATGACTGACTGGAAGCTGAATAACTCAATTATAATGATGATGGTTACGATTCTCAGAGCCGAGTGTTATGAGATCTGCAGCAAAAAGAGCTTTATGAAGTCCAATCATCCCACTTGAGAAGAGGATAATACTCGCCAGATAAAAAGATTAGAAGATTCGCATCAATAAGCCAAAGAAAAAAATAACTGAAGGAATCTTGGACTTGTTACAAACATATTTTCAATATCCTGATACTCCTTTATTCTTCTTTGACTTTGTGGTTGATCCAAATACTTTTCTATGCATTTTTATGTTGTTTCATTATAAGGTATGGTTTTGTAAGAATTAGGCTTGACCAAGATGATCTTTCCGTAATAGAATCTACTAATATTAACTAAGGAGGTAAGGGAATTGACCTAAATACCCAAGTTAGGAACCAAAGAGCCAGAATTTTGTACTGTCAGCACTCAGAGGATGTTGGGAAATCCAGAGCACATGACCATTTAGTGTCAAGTCAACAAAAAGTTGTGACTTACTGCAAGTTGAACTTAGTATTTTCTAAGGCAATTGTGTTCATGGAAATATGTGAACCACTAATATGCTAATATGAGTAGCACTAATATGCTAATATGTAAATTTAAATTTTCAAGTAGCCATATTAAAACAGGTAAAAAGAAACAGGTGAAATTAATTTGTATAGTATATTTTAACGCAATAGAGCCAACGGTATTATCATTTCAACATATACTCAATATTTTAAAATTATTAATAGTATACATCCTCTTTTGTTACACTAAGTGTTGAAATTCGATGTATATTTTACACTAACAACACATTTCAATTCAGACTAGCTCCATTTCAAGTGCTCAACAGCCCCATGTGGCTAGTGGCTACTACCCAGGGCAACAGATTCTAAGAGATCCTAAGATCCTAAGATCTGATATGGGTAGTGAAATTCAAATACACAAAAGCACTTACTGAATATATCATATGATGAATCAAATTCCCCAAAACATCAAACTGTTCTAACATATATGTATTACATTATTTATAGAACATTATAATCATCTGTAACTAAAGAAAAGTCACTGCTATATATTTTTTAAAAGAAAATAAAGTGGGTTTTTTTCATCTCCAATAAAATTTATTTATCAGTTAATTTTTGAGGTAAAATGCTTCAATCCAACAGAATTTGAAAACAAATGCTTTGGGATAACAGGGGTCATTTACAATTCTGAAAAAAAAATCTCAGCAAAATTTG
The DNA here is from genome assembly GCF_014898765.1 of Herpailurus yagouaroundi. Classification (NCBI taxonomy): domain Eukaryota; kingdom Metazoa; phylum Chordata; class Mammalia; order Carnivora; family Felidae; genus Herpailurus; species Herpailurus yagouaroundi. The sequence goes on from NW_024412426.1 coordinate 9,670,354, forward strand.
ATGAGCTCAGGGTGAAAGAGAAGGAAGAGGGAAAGAGAAGGAAGGAGGGGACAGGAGGGCACTATGCCACTGACAGAGGACCCAGTTGGGTGGAGGTGGGAGGGCACTTTGTCTCCACTGCATTTTTACCAAGAACCAGTCCTGATATTGAATAAATTTATGCCTCTATACAGCTCCACTGCACCAGTATGCAACTACTTATTCCTCTGGTTCTCTCTTTTCTACATTCATAAGACACACCTTGTAAGGGCGTGGCTCATCTATTCACTCTGACCAGCTTCATGACTGATACTGACCACCAGCACCTCCCCGACATAAAGGAATCAGCAGTGACCTACAAAGGGCCTTTCTGCCCTCAAAATACCTCCTTCAGTTCCCACTGTGATGCCTGAAATCTACAAAGAGCTTTCCCTTGGGTTAGGAGAGTGTTTCCCAAAGTTCAATCATTTGATTATGTCGGTCATATCATTAATTATATTTTCCTTAAATCTATATTTTTTATTTGTATATTAATATATAATATTATATATTATATTTCCTTTAAATTAACTTTTTTTTATAAAAATACATTCATTGAAGAAACTCTATCACTCCCAAAAAAGTAAAACCTATACAATTTGCCATAAATACTCTAAAGATAACTAAACGACTATTAACATTTTAAGTGGTCATACACGTAACAACTTAAATTCTTTCGCCTCTCACCGGTGGTAAAATTATCACTAATTAAGAACTACTGAGTTAAATATTTCCAAATACTTAAAAAGGCGACTGTGAGAACACAAATATCATAGAACAGGTGTGTAGCATTCACAAACAGCTACGAAAACTGCTTGAGGTGGGAAAAGGGTTTAGGTTAGCGTTCTCATCTTTATTGTGCATAAGAATCACCTGGGAAGCTTATTAAAAATATAGGTTTCTGGGTCCCACACCAGATTTCATAGATTTAGCAAAACTGGGTTGGGCCTAAATATCTGCATTTTCATCAAGCTCTTCAGGTGATTAGGATTTAGCTGGTCAGCAAATGATGCTTCAAGAAGCGTAGCACAGAGCACTATGACCCAGTAAGAGATGTGAAGCTATGTCATGGATTATAACGCCCTGGGATAGTAGCAGGACACCAGTACAGAAGAGATGCATGGAGAGAGAGGAGGATCTGAACATCAGCTCCATCAATTCCACTGTTTTGTGGAAGGTATCCTTCCAGAGGAACAGAGCTAAATGCAAACAGTCTACCTGCTTCAGCATAAACCCAGCAACAAAACTGCTTCCATATATCAAAAGTACTTGTATGTATCAGTCCTACCCAGAATCTTTCTATGGATGTCTTGTTTTTTCTCCTCTTTCAGAAAAGATAAAGGTCATGTGTTTATTATGCTTAGAGTACTGGGAATCCATATAAAACTTCCAGTTGATCTTGAAAGTCTATATGAAAGATACGAGATTTTAGGTTGGTGTAAAAAAAAAGAGGGGTAGAGATTATGTGACCGGACTCTTCCCAGCAAAGTAGGGTGAATCAAAATGGATTCTACAGGAAATTATGTCATTCCTAACAAGAGCTCTCCAGGTAAACGCCGCCGCAGCAAATGAACCAAGTGAGAAGCAGAAAAACACTCAGCAGAGGCCTGTCTGCAATTTGAGATGCTTTCTGGTTTCCCCCTTATCTCACACCAAATACTGTACAGCTTGCTGTGTGGGAAGCTTCTAAGACGGTCCCCAGTGATCCCTGCCTCCTGGTATTCATGCCCTCCTATAATCCCCTCCCCTGCTGTGTGGGCTGAACCTTAGTAGTTTGCTTCTAATTTGTAAAATATAGCAGTGGTGTTGGGGTAGTATACTTGTGTTTCAGTTCTACAGCCATGACTTCCTTCTTGCTCACACTCTGTCTTGCTTGCCGTGTCCGATGAAACAAACTACCATGCTGTGGACGCCCTGTGAGGAGGCCCATATGGCAAGGGGCTGAGGACAGTATATTAGTTCTGTGGCTGCTGTAACAGCTTACCACAGACTTGGTGGCTTCAAACAACAGAAATGTGTTCTCTCAGTTCTGGAGGCCAGAAGTCTGGGATATGATCAAGGGCTCAGCGAGGCTGTGCTTCCTCTGGAGACTCTAGAGGATAATCTGTTCCCGCCTCTTCCAACTTCTGGTGGCCACCAGCATCCCTTGATTTGTGCCTCTATCATTCCAGTCACCTGCTCTGTGGTCACACTACCTCTTCCTCTTCTGTGTCTAATCTCCCTTTGTGTCTCTCTAATACTTCCGATGGCAGTTAGGGCCCACCCAGATAGTCCAGGATAATCTCCTCATCTCAGAAGCCTTAATCTCATCATGTAAAGCTTTACCATATGGTAAATCTTATGCTATGTGTATTTTACCACAATTAAAAATTGTTTTTTAATTTTTAAGGTAATGTTCCCAGATTCCAGAGATTAGGACCTCATAACACTGGGGGCCACCACTCAGCCCACTATAGGTTGTCCCTAGCCAACAACCAGGAGGGAACTGAGGCCCAGATCAACAGCAAGCAAGGAACTCTGTCCTGGTAACAAACACATGAGCGAGCTCAGAAGCCAGTCCTTCTCCAGTTCAGCCTTGAGATGACTACCCAGCTGAAGCCCTGAGTAGAGCCTGTGAGAGACCCTGAGCCAAAGAACATGGCCATGCATAGATTCCTGACTTAACTGTGAGGTAAATACTTTTGTAAGCAACTGTGTTCAGGAGTTATTTGCTACCTGGCAGTAGATAACCAACAGTTGCTTTGTCAAGGCTCATAAAATGGCAATTTATTACATTGTATTCACATCTATTTAAGATGACAAGCCAAAACTATTTTATTAATGGAGGCAAACTGATATTGTGACAAAAGCAAAAGCCATAGATTTAGAAAAAGCCCACTCACTGCATGACCTTGAACTTCCCTGGGACTTTGTTTCCACTTGAGGTAGGTGGTGATAACAATATTTTCCTAATGGTGTTGCTGATAATGTTTAATGACATATGTAAAGCATCTATTTCAGGATCTGGCACATAGTAAGTGCTCAACAAGTAGTAGCTTATACTACTTCTATATGCCTTAAGAAAATATTTTTTTTTCAAAATAAAAATAAATATATTTTAGACTTCTCATCCTAGATTCTTTAATGAAATTATAGTTTCCCCAAGGCCAGTTATTTAGTGTTACTTGACAAAAGAAAAAAAGAATCTAACATTTCCTGTGATGGACTCACCCAATTCCATGGGCCATGGGCCAGCTATACCATGGGCACCCTTTTTATGGCCAATCCTTTTTGAAACATCAAAAGAAGTTAATATAAAGGACACCTGGGTAGCTTAGTTGGTTAAGTGTCCAACTCTCATCTCATGGTTCATGAGATCAAGCCCTGCATCCAGCTCTGCCTCACAGCACGGAGCCTGCTTGGGATTCTCTCTCTCCCTCTCTCTCTGCCTCTCCCCCACTCATTTTCCCTCTCTCTCTCTCAAAATAAATAAATAAACAGTTTTTAAAAAGTAGTTAATATAAAATATGGAATCAAGAAATGAGGGAATAAAGAAATCAAGATGAAATTCTTTTGCTGGAGTCAGTGAACATTTATTGACAGAAAGAGGGAGAGAGATGATGCAAGCACTCAAGAGTAAATAAAAGACCTTGAAACCAAGATGAGTCTGGGAAACCAGTTCAGGGATGGATGGCCATTCAATTCAGGCAGCTGAGGCAGAATGAAGAGGCTGTAATATCACTTGGAGAGCCAGGGAGACAGTTTTAGAAGCATTTTGTTGGGCAAGAGGCTGAAGGTTAATGGCAAGGACACTAAAAGATGTGAAAGCTGGAGAATTAAGAGAACATTCTCTGTCTTTCATGGAAGGTTTGATCTGGAGTCTCATCCCTGAACCTGATAAACACTTAACCTCTGGTCTTTCCTCATCCCTGAAATCGGGGATCATCCTGGATCGTCTCCCAGGTCCCTTCTAGCTGACACTCATGGCTTCTGCCCGGGTGAAAATGGATTATTCTGCCACATGTGTGCTGGACAATACTCAGGTTTCAGGTGAACAATGAAATATGCTGGTCAGAGTCAGCTGCTGTTTTGCTTCTCTGTCTGCTCTCTCTCTCGTGTCAGTATGTTATTCCTCTTTAGGAAGAGAACCAGTGCTTAATACACAAGAGAAAAGCACCTGAAAGATGGCTTTCCAATGGGGTTCTGCATAGTCTGGTAAGACAATTTATCTTCTCCCTGTGCTGACAGAAATAGTCACTGGGGCAGCTGACGTTGAGTACTGAGATGAAGGAACTGATGTGCTTTGGATGGGGGTATTAAGTCACTGGCAGTCATACATACACATACATTTTCTGGAATTTATGAAGAATTAGGTTTCCTTTTAAAGAAGAAAAGAAAAAAAAAAACAAAAAGAACAAGCTAAATTGTTTTTTCCTTTTCCAAGGTATTTTATATTTACTGGCTTTTTATTGCGCCAGAGATTACTATGAATGGGAAAAGGCGGTGCTGAGAATTTCTTTATTATTTCTAAGTGTTCAGGCCTCCCCTTCTTCCATAAGCCTGGTGGGGATCTCCGAGGCACTGATGCCTCTGGTATGTGTAGAGGTATATGCATAGAGGCACTGATGCTTCCTTTCCTTTTGGCCTTGACCTCTGACTCCTTGCACCTTCCTCCCAGCCACCCAGCCAGCGGGCAGCCAAGCACAGCCCACTCCTCCAGAAGCCCTTGCAGGTGCCAGCCAGTTACCTGGCAACAGAGACAATCATGCTAACAGGAGACAAAACAGCAGTGAAGACCAGACAGAGGAGCTTCCTCCACAATCTAAAAGATGGAAGAGGCAGGGAAGCAAATGACCCTTTTTATCAGTAGCCTTTCATCCCTGCCCACATTGTTCTCCTGAATCTCTAACCCCCAATTTCCATCACTGCCTGGTAAGAATGGCCTCCAATTGGAGAATTCAATCACAGCCACAGAATTCATATGAAATAGTGTACTTGGGGGGACTCAGTAATCACCAACCCCTAACCCCGGTGTAATGTTCAGGAGTTAATCAACCCGAATTTCCATCTGTGCACATGTTGTGTTCCATCCGATCCAAGGATGTATTCTGACCATCCTTTCATAACAGCATCCTAACTGTCCTTTTATAACAGCATCCTAAACTCTATGTCCTGAGAAGCACCGACAAGTGATTACCTCACTTCTTGCCTTCCTAGCCATCATTCTACAGTGAGTGGTACCAGAGAGGGAGGCATACGCAGACTAGCTACTAATAGCTGACATTTACTGAATGCTTCCTCCATTCTAGGCACTTCCCTGAGCACCACACAGGCACATTTAACTTTCAAAACAGCCCTATGAAATCAAAAGTTTTATCATCTCCATTTTACAGATGAAAAAACTGGGACTTAGGAACGAATGGTTAAAGAGTGTGCATCTACAAAGAACAGGGTCAACACTGGAACTCACTTCAGGATTTCAGCTTATGTTCTCAACCACTTTGTTACGTAGATAAAAGGTGAGAAATGGTAGGTTTGCCAAGAGGGAGTCTGGCTAGTATGGCAGAGATGAAAATTACCAAACTGTAAGAGTCAGTGGATAAAAATGAATTATGCTAAAGTCACCTAACAGAATATGCTAAGGAAACTTTACTTCCTCAGGTAAGGTGGGACTGTATAATAATAAGAGAGTCTGACCAATGCCTTTTAGCAGAGTCCTGTGAAACTGCATATACACCCACAGGCTGTAAATGTCAAAGAACACTCCTGAAGACCCTGTCACCCTCATCATCCTTTGATTTGAAGAGAAAAGTAATATGGCCCATTTGAGTCAATGCAAACAGAATGGGATGTGGAGTTAGATGTCCGAAATGTAAGTTCTGGCTTGGTTGTCCACTCACTTTGAGATCTCAAAGAAGTCAGGTCCATAAATATTTACTACTCCTATGTTTTACACCAAGTGCTGATTTAGGAGAGGAGGATATAAGAATTACCAGACATAGGCCAAGTTCTGAAGTGAGAACATGGGCTCATGGAGCAGGGAGAATCATGGACAATTTCCTACATTTTTCTTTTTTAAAAAATTTTTGGATTTTTAAAGTTTTTAAATTCTAGTTAACATACAGTGTAATATTATTTCAGGTGTACAATTTGGTGATTCAACACTTGCATACAACAGCCATTGTTCATCACAAGTCCCACATTTTTCTTATCTATAGACTGAGATGGCTAGTCGCAACTTCTGTGGTAAGCATCAAACAAGATGGCGACTTGAAAAGCACTTATGGATGGCATAATACATCATGCAAAGTTAACAGTGATTTTTAGTGCTAAGATGCAGTGGGTATAAAATTCACAGATATTACCATGATTATTACCTACATGATCTGACTCCTGCCAACCTCTCTAACTTTCTTTCCCACTACCTCCCTGTCCCTCTTCTTGGTGGTACAGTCCATGATACTCCTGCCTTAGGGTCTCTGCACTGCCTGAGATATACTTATCTTACTTATCTGGATGGCTTATATTTTCATTTCATTCAGATCTCTGCTCAAAGTGATATTCCCCAGGATGGCCTCCTAATTCACCCTGTCTAAAATAGAGAACACGTGTGTACTCACACACACACATACACACACAGATATACACACAGTGCACACATTAGAACACAGGCACACAACACGCACATGTGTACACAGATATGTTATACACTCAGATACATACACACATATACACATACACATAAGTATACAAACACAAATCACTCTCTATTTCCTTATCCTGCTTTTTTTTTTTTAATCTGTAGTACTACTTCTTCCTAAAATTATGTTTTTACATGTTTGCTTACATGTTTATTGTCTGACTCCCCCACTGGAATGCAAGCTCCATGAGGGCGGGGACTCAGTGTCGTTCAATATTCTATTTCTTTTTTTTCTTAAAGGTTTATTTATTTTGAGAGAGAGAACAAGCAGGGGAGGGGCAGAGAGAGAGGGAGAGAGAGAATCCCAAGCAGTCTGTGCTGTCATTGTGGAGCTCCACGCAGGGCTCAATCTTGTGACCTCAAGACAATGAGTTGAGCCGATATCAAGAGTCAGACGCTTGACCAACTGAGCCACCCAGGTGCCCCAAGATTCTATTTCTAGTGCCCAGAGCACTAGCTCATAGTCCAGCTCCATAATCATTCAGCAATAGTTCCCATACCATACAATTCCCTATTTAAACCATAAAATTCAATGTTTTTTAATATATTCACAGAGTTGTACAATCGCCACAATCAATATCAGAACATTTTCACTGCCTCTGAAAGAAACCCGATACCCATTAGCAGCCACTCTCCATTCCCCTCTAAAGTCCCCACCACACTCCACCCCAGGCCTACTAACCTACTTTGTGTTTCTATAGATGTGCCCATTCTGGACATTTCATATAAATACAATCATATAATATGTGATCTTTCAAACATTAAATATTGAGGAATGAATGGGGAAAAAAGTTAAATCCAATTTCTTGCCACACCCTGTAGATATTAACAGCCCCTCAGAAAGTTTCCCTCTTACTGAGCAGTCTATTATCCAATCGAGAAAATGAAGAATTCATCTGGCAAAAATATGGCAAAAATATCATTTATGGTGCATTTCTATTTGTTTTTAATTGTGATGTTTGACAGGAGTTTATCAGAAACTTCCCCTTGCATTATCAACAGAAAGAAGGAAGGGCTGACAACAAACAAATACTTGACATGAAATTCTGAGGGGTCTATTTATTTCCTTAAGAGACCAACTGTTTTCAAACACTCCGAATTACAAATGATTTAATTCTAATCTAAGCAGAGACCAGCAAGCCTGGTGCTCTGATATGCTGATTACAAATCATTCTCCATTCATTAAAGCAGAATCTTGATCAGGCAACTTGGGTAGACATAACTCCATGCACCCATGGACTTGGAAGTTATAAAATGGCCTTTTATTATTTATAAGCATTTCATAATTGGCTTCATCAACCAAACTGTCTTTCCCCTTCAATTATTTTAAATCAGTGAGGTTTTAGTGCATAAATATGCTCTTCCCCAACATACATTGTTAAGCCATTTCTCATATTTGATTCACATACGAGCAAATGACATCAGCATCTAAGTCAAACCATGAGTGAAGTTCTTAGAACTGGAATGGAACTTAAGGTCATCGGGTATAACCTCTCGCCCGATGCTGGAATCCATGCCATCACTTCCCTAGCTTGAATGTGTCCCAGGGATCTGTAGCACATCATTGCTCAGGGCATCCCCCACTCCCACCCCCACGCCACCCCTGCATCATTGCAAACAGCCTCAACTGTTGTTCCTTATAGTAAATTCCCCCAAGTATCCTAATTTAAAGATTTCTCCCACATATACATGACTGTCCCCCTGCATCTACCTTCTTTTAGTCCAAGTTCTACCCCCATGGTAAGAGGGGTGCAGCCTATTTCTTTCTACCCAGGGCAAGTGAGTCCCTCAAATATCTGAAGACAGCTTGCCTCCCTGGGGATTCTTCCCTGAACTAAACATCCCCTAGCCCATCTTACAACTTGGTTTTAGACCCTCTCACTGATGCACTCCCACACCACTGTCCCCCACCCGCCAGGTTTCTGATCACACACCACTGAAACAATTCATTGTTGTCCCTCAGTACAAATCAACAATGTGGGTATTTAATCATAAAGCTGCCCAATGGACAAGGGGCCACACATGTCTCCTGTTGTTTGCTAATATAACCTGTTAAGTGCAAACACAATGATATGAATTGTTGAGACTGTATCAATGAAATAATCCATATTTACAGACTTCTGTGGGCGTTTCACATTCACGTGCGGGCCAAAGACTGCTTTGAAAAGCTAAAGTGAGCAGATTCCCTTTAAGCAAAGGACGATATCCATTCAGGAGCTCTGACCTGCACATCCTATCTTCAGACACATGTAATTTCAGCTGCAGTTATCATGAATTGAACCAGGAGAGCCAGAACTATTTCAGCAACCATGAGAAACAAAAGCAATAATACCAAGCTACTTATTTCCTTTTAATTTGGAGCTTTCCCAAGCAGAAAGAAGTAAATTTCAGTGTGCTTCCCATTGAAAGATACCATACAATGAACGCTGTGTGGTTTCACAAGTCCTTTCCAGTGGCTCATCAGCGCTTTAAGGGGAAGAACTGCCAGCCTATTTTTGAAAGGGCCACAGAGACACTACCTCAGTGAGAATACTGCATCTCCTGCCACAACAGTCTGGGCTGGACCACCTAATCGGACATTCTTGAGGGATTACCTTTCATCCTGGGCAACTGTAGGATGTGCATCAATCACACATGCTCAGGGATGGCCAACGATCCCAAGCCTTGACATGGAACATCTACAGGTGGTTCCTCTCGGGAACAGCCCTTCCTGGCGTAGGCAGCCTGTAGCTTCTGGGGATGCTCAGGCAGGCGAGACAGTGGCAGCTCTGTCTCCTTCATTAGAATTTCCTCCCATTGTGCACCTCCAGGAGGGGAACTGACTGTGCGGTGGTGACTCCAGAATGATGCTAAAGTTGGAACTGGGCATAATCCAAGTTGGCTGCCGCTGAATCATGAGGAGATTGTATGCTGCCACTTGATCTTCCATCAAGCTCCAGTGACTCAGTTGTTTAAATCTTGTGGCAAGACACCTGGAAGCTATTTATCTTTTTTACTAAGGATTCATTCACAGAGTAAAAATGTAATATAATGTTCATTTACCATCACTCCATTACCCTGAGAACCAGATTGCTGCTAATTCAATGTGGAGCTGATTCAGTCATCACATCGCTGAGGCAACATTCTCCTGCCATAGCTATTTATGTCCTAGGACCATCTGAAATCCTTTCTGAAATGTTCAAGTCCCAAGAGAGGCTGCCTGAGCTGCTGAGAACGGCACTGAATGTGGGTCCAAGGGGAGCACGTGTGAAGGTCAGCCAACCACCCTGGAGTCATGCCGGCCCCCAGCTCCAGGGACACCTCCCCCTTATCCTCAAACTTGTGTCAGGACAAACTTCCTCAGATTCAGAGAGTCACAGCCCACCTCCGCTCTGGAGCAGTCCCCTGCTCACTGAAGGCAGGAAGAAGGTGGAGAAACGTGTTGGTAGCTGAACATTTGATAAGATTTGCTTCAGACTCACCAGTGGTCTGGCATGAGAACTTGGTCATCCTGCCCGGCTTCTCTGTGCCTCAAATTCCCCACCCAGAAATGAGGATATTTACCTTCCTTTGAAGGAAGGCAAATAAATGATGGGATGAGGGTAATTACACACTAATGAGTGGTTGGACACCCAATATGAAGCCAGGAGAGGGGCAATATTTGAGCCTATTTATGCAGTGAGGAAATCCTTGGGTTTGTTTCCCCATCCTCTCAGAGGGCCTGAGGTCTCGGCTAAAAGAGTGATCATCAGGAAGAAAACAAGCCAAATGCTGTCCTTGCCTCCTCCCTCCTTTCCAGGCACCCAGGTGAGAGCAGTTGATAACATGCTCATGGAGGACCTTAAATTCCTGAGAGAACGGTGCTATATGACTAGAAAGTGTTCTTATACCACAAAACACCGGAGAATGGCTTCCCCGGAAGTCATCACGCACCAGAGGACAGATGGAATAATTTATTTTCCTTTCTTCTGATCTCTGGCTAACAGCTTGTCAGTCATTTAAGGAGGATTTAATCCACTAGTGGACTGTCCCCAATTGAGGACAGCAGGGCTAAAGTTAGTACTGACCTGAACACGACAACCACAAGGGGGAAGAGACCACAGTTTCTCTCTACTGCTGCAAACTAGTCACCAGCCAGTTTGCACACCTGTTGCTTCCCCAGAGTTTGGGGGGACAAAGTGTTCCACCACAGTCTCTCTCCTTTGGAATGCCTTTAAGCCACAGCAGGCTGAAAAAACACCCCTCTGGCCCTTCTCTCATCCCTGATTTTCACTGCTTTTCTTCAAGGGGCCTATTCCTCACTGGTACAGGGCCTCGCTCTCAGCTGCTAATCATTACTCCAGTTATATTGTAGTCCCTCTAAAGACCCTCCTGTAACCACAACCGATTTTAAAGCTCTGAGGAAGAGTCTTCCTAGGGGCTAAGGAAGAAATTGTGAGACTAGGAGGCCCATTCTTTTCCCTTTAAATTCCTCCATAAAAGTAGCTTTCGGGGCGCCTGGGTGGCGCAGTCGGTTAAGCGTCCGACTTCAGCCAGGTCACGATCTCGCAGTCCGTGAGTTCGAGCCCCGCGTCGGGCTCTGGGCTGATGGCTCGGAGCCTGTTTCCGATTCTGTGTCTCCCTCTCTCTCTGCCCCTCCCCCGTTCATGCTCTGTCTCTCTCTGTCCCAAAAATAAATAAATGTTGAAAAAAAAAATTTTTTTAAAAAGTAGCTTTCAATTCCAGTCTTCATATTGGTCCTTTTCTGAAGGTCCAGAGAGAAAGGACCAAAGAAAGAAGAAGCAGACACACACAGCATGAAGATTAACAGGTAGAACTGGAGGTGTTTCACTTAGAAAAGGAGTAGCTCAAGGAGATGCATAGGTGTTTTCAAATATGTGAATGTATGTTATTGTAGTTTGGCTTTTATAATAATAAACTACAGGGGTGCCTGGGTGGCTCAGTCAGTTAAGCGTCTGACTTTGGCTCAGGTCATGATCTTGCAGTTCGTGAGTTTGAGCCCCGCGTCAGGCACTGTGCTGACAGCTCAGAGCCTGGAGCCTGTTTCAGATTCTGTGTCTCCCTCTCTTTCTCTCTGCCCAACCCCCACTTGCACTCTGTCTCTTTCAAAAATAAAATAAACATTTTAAAAAATTATAATAATAAACTACAAAAACCCATTCAAGCTAGCTCAAGTAAAATGGGATAGTTAGAGGACTTGTAAGGAGACTCCCAGGGAAACCCAAAAGATGGAGCCATAATAGGCCTGGGCCTCCTGGAGAAATGGGTGGGAGTGGATTTGAACTTAAGGTGGTCTAAACACGACAGTAGCAGAAGCTCAAGTGCTTTTTTTAGAAAAGTCACCTTTCACATGACTCATCTACAGGCCACCCATCTGCTTCTCCCTCCAACAACTAGCAAATTCTTTTCAAGTTTCTTCATTTAAATATCATTGAGTGAGAATCCCAGTGGCTTGGCTTCCTTTTTTTTTTTTTTTTTTTTAAGAACTTCATGTTTTTAGAGCAGTTGTAGGTTCACAGCAAAATTGAGAGAAAGGTACAGAAATCTTCCATATACTCTTGCCCTCACATGTACCAGGCTCTGACATTATCAACATCTCTCACCACAGTGGTACATTTGCTACAATGATGAACTTGCACTGACACATCATAATCACCCTAACTCCACAGTTTATGTTAGGGTTCACTCTTGGTATTGTACATTCTGTGGGTTGGACGAATGTATAACGACATGTATCCTTCACTGTAGTATCATATGGGCTAATTTCACTGCCTAAAGAAATTAATCCACTATTCATCTCTTGTGCTCTGCCTATTCATCTCTTCTCCCTTGCCTCCAACCCCTGGCAACCACTGATTTTTTTTACTGTCTCCATAGTTTTGCCTTTTCCAGAATATTGTATCATATGGTATGTGACCTTTCCAAATTGACTTATTTCACTTACAAATATGCTTTTAAGGTTCCTCTTCATCTTTTCATGGCTTGATAGTTCACTTCTTTTTAGCACCGAATAATATTCCATTGTCCGGATGTACCACAGTTTATTTATTCATTCACCTACTGAAGGAAATCTTGGTTGCTTCCAAGTTTTGGTAATTATGAATAAAGCTGCTATTAGTATCCATGCACAGGTTTTTGTGTGGACATGAGTTTTCAACTCCTTTGGATAAATACCAAGAAGCAAGATTACTGGATCACATGGTAAGAATATACTTAAAGTTGTAAGAAACCACCATACTGTCTTCCAATGTAGCTGTGCCATTTTGCATTCCCACCAGCAATGAATGAGAGTTCCTGTTGCTTCACATCCTCATCAGCATCTGGTATTGCCAATGTTTCCGATTTTGGCCATTCTAATAGGTGTAGAGTGGTACTTCCTTGCTGTTTTAATTTGCATGTCCACGATGTCATATGATGTGGAGCATCTTTTCATATGCTTATTTTCTTTTTTTAAATATTTTTTAATGTTTTTATTTATTTTTGAGAGAGAGAGAGCAGGGGAGGGGCAGAGAGAGGGAGACACAGAATCCGAAGCTGGCTCCAGGCTCTGAGCTGTCAGCACAGAGCCCGACAGGGGGCTCAAACTCATGAACCGCTAGATCATGACCTGAGCCAAAGTTGGACGCTTAACTGACTGAGCCACCCAGACATCCCTCATATGCTTATTTTCTATCTGTATATATCTTCTTTGATGGAGTGTCCATTAATGTCTTTAGCCCATTTTTCAATCAAGCTGTCTTCTTGTTATTGAATTTTAGAATTCTTTGCATAATTTGGAAACAGTCCTTTATCAAATGTGTCTTTTGCAAATATTTTCTCCCAGTCTGTGTCTTGTCTTCTCATTAGCTCATTATGGTATTCCCAGAGCAGAAGTTTTTAATTTTAATGAAGTCCAGCTTACCAACTACTTTTTAGCAGATCACCCAAATAATAAGTTGCAGTCTACCTATGGATGGCCTAGCATGGATCAGGGATCCACCTCTCTTTCAGTCAGCCTTAGCAAGAGGGTAGAGTTAAATGGTATATTAAAAAAAAAAAAATTGTTCCTGCCATGGCAATCTGGTCTGGGGGCAAGGCAGCAGCAACTTCTCAAAAGAAGCACATAAGGATGAGCAAACTAGCATGGAGGTAAAGGGCATTGATCCTGGAATTACACTATCTGGTTTGATTTTGTGCACACTGGATAAATTCATCTTCTCTGTGCCTCAATTTGTTTAACTGTGAAATGGGAAAATAAGATTGTTAAAAAAGTTAATCAAGCAATCCACATAAAGCACTTAAAATAGTGCCCAGCATAAAGTGGTGCTCAATAAATATCTGCTGTCGTTAGTCTCTCCAGTACAGTGCCTCTCCAACTTTAATGTGAATATGAATACTTGAGGAGCTTTTAAATGCAGATTCTGATTGAGTAGATACAGAATGAAACTGGAGATTCTACATGTCTAGTCAGCCTCCAGGTGATGTCAAGGCATTTGGTATATGGCTCACGCTTTGAATAGCCAGGCTCTAGTCCATAGGACATGGAGCAGAGGGATTAGACTATCACTAGGGAAAAGAACTACTATAAAAGTCTTTAAATTAAAAAAAAAAAAAGTGGGGTGCCCAGGTGGCTCAGTCGGTTGAACGTCCGAGCTCAGGTCATGATCTCACAGTTCATGGGTCTCAGGTCATGATCTCACAGTTCATGGGTTTGAGCCCTGCGTCAGGCTCTGTGCTGACAGCTCAGAACCTGGAGCCTGCTTCAGATTCTGTGTGTGTGTGTGTGTGTGTGTGTGTGTGTGTGTGTGTGTGTGTGTCTGCCCCTCCTCCACTCCTTGGGCTCTGTCTCTCTCTTTCAAAAATAAATGTTAAAAAAATAAATTAAAAAAAAGCAACTTCAACTCAAAGTAAGAAAGAAGTTTCTATAAAATGAAATCATCCTTAAATAGAATATATGAGCTGCTTTGTAAGATAGTCAGTATCCCCTTCTGGAAGCAGGGCCAATGTCTCCTTTAGGTACAGGAGGCAAGCGCCTAGGGCCCATCATTCTTTTAAGGACCACAAAATGCTTTAATTTCTTTCAAAATCATAAGAAAAATGAATATATAATCATGAATCCAGCCTGGATTATAGTTGGTTGTACCAAGGGAGTCATAAAATACAATTTTAAGTATTTTTTTATGGAACAAGAGGCCTACAAAAGCAAATGTACCTCAAACCTATGAAATTCATAATGTGGCCCTGGCAGGGTGTTTTCCCAGGGATTTGAGCTTGAGATAAAGGATGGAGATGAAGGAACTCTAAGGTTCCTTCCAACTTTGAAAGTCAATGCTTCTTTAAGTTCTATGACTTTGCTCTAGGTCAGCTACCTCAAACCTCACATCTGCAAAAGTTCACTTCCTGCTTGTTCCACATTCTTACACATAGACTAACATTGCTTACCCATTGTAATGAATTAGCACTTTACAAGCCATCCCTGAAATTTATAATCTACCTCTGCCTTCTCCTAGTTTGCTTCCAAAATAAAACTATGATTTTTATTCTTACAGAAGACATCTGATTCCAGAAGCATTTTGCAGATATTTCCTCACATAAACTGCTTTATCGAAGAAGGTGAAGTTTTGCTTTGTTTCCACTTTTTAAAAAAAATTTTTGCGTTTATTTATTTTTCAGAGAGAGAGACACACAGAGCATGAGCGGGGGAGGGTCAGAGAGAGAAGAATCCAAAGAAGGCTCCAGGCTCCAAGCTTTCAGCACAGAGCCGGACACGGGACTCAAACTCAGGAACTGTGAGATCATTACCTGAGCCAAAGTTGGACGCTTAACTGACTGAGCCACCCAGGCACCCTGCTTTGTTTCCACTTTTGAAGTGAAAAATGAAGCCAATAAAAGATGAGAGGTATGCTTTTAAACTCAGAGAAAGAGAAAAAAAATGCCTAAGATGATGCCTTATTATTATTATTATTATAGTTATGGGTGTGAAGCATATTAAGCACTCAGAAATCACTTAGGAAGTGACTCTCAACCATTGGTACAAATTAGAATTACCTATGTAGCTTGGACCCCATGGCAAACCTCCCTAAGACCCAGAGAGCAAAGCCCCAGCTCTGTGTTTTGAAAAATCACCCTAAGTTAGTTACCATTGTAAGGGTTTTTTATTTTTTATTTTTTTTAACGTTTTATTTATTTTTGAGACAGGGAGAGACAGAGCATGAACAGGGGAGGGTCAGAGAGAGGGAGACACAGAATCCGAAACAGGCTCCAGGCTCCGAGCTGTCAGCACAGAGCCTGATGCGGGGCTCGAACTCACGGACCACGAGATCATGACCTGAGCCGAAGTCGGCCGCTTAACCGACTGAGCCACCCAGGCGCCCCCATTGTAAGGGCTTAAAAACCACTATGTCAAATCCAGAGAGAAGGACACAGCAGAAGCCTTGGAAGGATAAAGTTCCAAGGAGGGAATGGTTTGGAGTTTGAGGATGCACAAAGATGAAACAATATGGAGATGGAAAAAGGTACTTTGAATTTGGGGGAACATTAGTGACTTTGGTGAGAATAGTGACCTTGGGCCATGACGACAAAAACCAGATTACAAAAGTTTGCTTACGCTAATAAACAGTGCAGATACAAATATCTGCAGTCAGCAGATATTTGGAGAATCATAAACCTGAGATATGAATGGAAGATAATGAAGTAGGTAGGGAGTACAGGGTTTTTAACCTGGGGTTCCAAACCACCACCCCCCCCCCCCCCCCCCGCCTCCAAGGGATCAAGCGATCCATGAATAGAATTCAAGGAGTTGATGAACTTGGAGTGGAAAAATACTGCATCTTGATTTTCACTCCCCTCTGAAATGTCGTCTTTCCTTCTATTATAAATATAGGCCTCACTGTTCACTAATGCCAAATCATGGCTATTTTATTTTTTATTGAAGTACAATTGACAATGTTATATTAGTTTCAGGTGTACAACATAGTGATTCAACTTCTCCATACATTATGCTGTGCTCCCCACACATATAGCTACCATCTGTCACCATACAAGCTATTACATTATCATTGACTATATTCCTTTTGCTGTACCTTTGATCTCTGTGAATTATTCATTCCATAACTGGAAGCATGTACCTCCCACTCCCCTTCATCCATTTTGCCCATCCTCCCACTCCTTTCCCTCTTGCAACCACCAGTTTGTTCTCTGTTTTTATGGGTCTATTTCTGTCGCTTTTGTTTGTTCATTTGTTTTTTTTTTCTTTTTTTTAATATTTATTTATTTTGAAAGAGAGAGAGCAAGAGTGCAAGCAGGGCTGGAGGAGAGAGAAAGGAAGAGAGAGAAAGAATTCCAAGCAGGCTCCATGCTGCCAGCACAAAGCCCAACATGGGGCTTGGACCCACAAACTGTGAGATCATGACCTAAGCTGAAACCATGAGTTGGACACTTAACCAACTGAGCACCCGTTTTCTTTCTCAGATTCCACATATGAATGAAATCATATGGTATTTGTCTTTCTCTGTCTGACTTATTTCACTTAGCATAGTACCCTCTAGGTCCATCCATGTTGTCACAAATAGCAAGATCTTTTTTATGGCTGAGTAGCATTCTGGTGTGTGTGTGTGTATACGTACATATGTACCTCATCTTCTTTATCCATTCATCTATTGATGGACACTTGGATTGCTTACACATCTTGGCTATTATAAATAATGTTGAAATAAACACAGGGGTGCCTATGTCTTTTCAAATAGTGGGGTTTTTTTTTTTTTTCATTTTCTTTGGGTAAATACCAAGTAGTAGAATTAGTGGATCACATGGTAATTCTATTTCTAACTTTTTGAGGAACCTCCCTACTGTTTTCTACAGTGGCTGCACCAATTTACACTCCCACCAAAAGTGTGAAAGGGTTCTTTATTTTCCACATCCTCGCCAGCAATGGTTATTTCCTGTCTTTTTGATACTAGCCATACTGACAGATGTAAGGTGATTATCTCATTGTGATTTTGATTTGCATTTTCCTGATGAATAGTGATGTTGGATATATTTTCATGTATCTGTTGGCCATCAGCATGTCTTCTTTGGAAAAATGTCTATTCAGGTTCTCTACCCATATTTTTTTCAATTTTAGTTTCACTATAGTTAACATGCAGTTGTTAGATTCACATGTGCAATATAGTAATTCGGCTATTCTATACATTACTCAGTGCTCATTGTGTTAAGTGTTCTCTTAATCCCCTTCACCTATTTCACCCATCCCCCCATCCACCACCCTTCTGGTAACCACCAATTTGTTCTCTATAGTTAACAGTTTGGTTTTTTGGTTTGTCTCTTTTTGTCTTTGTTCATTAGTTTTGATTCTTAAATTACACATATGAGTGAAAGCATATGGTATTTGTCTTTTTATTATCGACTTATTTCACTTAGCATTATATTCTCTAAATCCATCCATGTTGTTGCAAATGGCAAGATTTCATTCTTTTTTATGTCTGAGTAACATTCCATTATACACACACATTTTCTTTATCCATCCATCTATCAGTGCACACTTGGGTTGTTCCACATCTTGGCTATTGTAAATAATGCTCTAGAGGGGTGTTTTGTTTTGTTTTGTTTTTCCTTTGGGTAAATACCCAGTAGTAGACTTACTGGATCATATGGCAGTTCTATTTTTTTTTTTTTTTTTTTTGAGGAACCTCTATACTGTGTTCCACAGTGTCTACACCAGTTTGCATTCCTACCAATAGTGCATAAAGGCTCCTTTTCCTCCATATCCTAACACTTGTTGTTTCTTGTGTTTTTTACTTTAGCCATTCTGAAAGGTATAAAGTGATATCTCATTTTAGTTTTGATTTGCATTTCCCTGATGATGAGTGACACTGAGCATCTTTTCAAGTCTCTGTTGGACATCTGTATGTCTTTTTTTTGAGAAAAGTCATGTTCATGTCTTCTGCCCATTTTTAATAGGATTACTTGGGTTTTTTGGTATTGAGTTGTATAAATTCTTTCTATATTTTAGAGACTAAGTCTTCATTGGATATGTCATTTGCAAAATATCTGCTCCTATTCAGTAGATTGTCTTTTAGTTTTAATATTTCCTTTGCTACGCAGAAGTTTTTTATTTTGATGTAGTTCTAATAGTTTATTTGCTTTTGTTTCCCTTGTCTCAGGAGACATATCTAAAAAAACGTTTCTAAGGCTGATGTCAGAGAAATTACTTGTCTTCTCTTCTGCGGGTTTTATGGTTTCAGGTCTCACAATTAAGTCTTTAATCCATTTTAAGTTTATTTTTTGTATAGTGTAAGAAAGTGGTCCAGTTTTCCCAGCACCATTTATTGAAGAGACTATCTTTCTCCCCATTGTATATTGTTGCCTCCTTTGTCGTACATTAACTGACTATATAAGAGTGAGTTTACTTTTGGGTTGTCTATTCTGATCTATTGATCTATGGGTCT
Source organism: Herpailurus yagouaroundi (assembly GCF_014898765.1). Lineage (NCBI taxonomy): Eukaryota > Metazoa > Chordata > Mammalia > Carnivora > Felidae > Herpailurus > Herpailurus yagouaroundi. Next base: position 9,689,455 of record NW_024412426.1, read on the forward strand.
ATTTTTTTATTAGTTCCATAGTGTTTTGATTACTATAGCTTTTTATCTTGAAATCTGAGATTGTGATACCTCCAGTTTTAGTCTTTTTCAAGATTGCTTTGGTTATTGGGGTCTTATGTGGTTCCACACAAATTTGAGGATTGTTTGTTCTAGTTCTGTGAAAAATACTATTGGTATTTTGATAGGGATTGCATTACACTATAGATTGCTTTGGGCAGTATGGACATTTTAACAGTATTAACTCTTCCAATCCATGAGCATAGTACATATTTCCATTTGTTTGTGTTGTCTTCAATTTCTTTCATCAAAGTTTTACAGTTTTCAGAGTAAAGGTCTTTCACCTCCTTGGTAAGTTTATTCCTAGGTATTTCACTATTTGTGGTATAATTGTAAATGCAAATGTTTTCTTAATTTCTCTTTCTGCTACTTTGTTATTAGTGTATAGGAGTTCAACAAATTTCCATATGTCATGGCGGTTTTAATGTCATATTACAGTTGATATAATGTTGTAAAATATTATTTACAATCATCCCTCCTTGGACATTACAGGAGTTACCACACCCACTTCAAGATCTGGTTATTTAATGCATTAATAAAAGACACACAAAAATAAAATAAATATACTCTGTGCCAGGAGGAGTGCCTAACTTAACGCACAGAATCTTTCTCCCGGAACGTTCTATCCTGAGCCCTGAGACACAAAACTGGTGGCATTCCATTCCTACACTACCCAAATGATGATTTGCATTTAGTCGTCTGTCAGCTCTTCCATATCTCTTAAAAGTGAAGGCTAAAGAACAGAGGAGCAAAAGAAGAGGAACCGGGAAGGTTTTTGTTTTTTTTAAGGACAATAGCAGTAAATACAGGCAAAAGGCAGTGAACAAGGATCTACAGAGTTAGTAATAAGAAGAATCAAAAGTAACCCATAAATCCTAAGAGTTGATAACCTAAACAATGCTCAATATTGTAATTCTCCTCACCCTCCTCCAATCCTGTTCTATCTCATTGTGTACTATTCCCTTCTCTGCTCACATACTTTTGTCAAGTTGAATAAAGTCACTGGACAACAGAGGAAGAATACACCATAATACAGAGTTCCCCAAATGCCAGGCCCCAAAAGGGGACTGTTCTGGGAAGAGCTTTTACAAGGCCCCAGTGAACTGTGAAAATTAATGATGAGGTACTGAGTATGCTACAAACTAATATATCCAATTTCAAAGACTGTTTTTTATTCTGAGATTATAGCTTTTTAATATTTTTTATATTGAAATGCTGTTTTATCAAATAGTACTGATATTAGATTTGTTTTGTATTTTAATATTCTTACTTGGCATTATAAAGTTTTATAAGCCCTGTGTCTATTTCACAATTTTTAAAATGATTTTTATTGCTCTGTGAAATCCACAAGGCTGGGAAGTACTATCTTATGCCTTTTGTTTTATTTACTCCTCTCTTTTTAGAGATGAATTCCAAACAAGGCAATGTGACTTCCACTCCAGAATGTAGGTTTAGAAGCACAAGCTTCAGAGCCTGGTTTTGAGACCTGGGTTTGACCCCTGGTCTGCCTCTCTCCACTTGTGTTACCTTGGGCAAGGAACTTGATCTCCTCAAGCCTGTTTCCTCATCCGTAAAGTAAGAATAATTTTTACATCATGAGATAGTTAAAGGATAAAATGAGATAATGAATGTAAAAGTACTTTGCATATTACCAAATAAAGTCATTATTATTACTATCATTACCATCATTTTACTAACTCAATATCCCATGGTTAAATGGCAGAACTTGGCTTCCATATTGGGCTGACTCCCTGACCTTCAAACTATCACTTAGTGAATCTATGTTGGATTGTGTTTTCAATTTAGCTCAAGAAACATTAACCACTTATTTAATATTCCTGCCAAAATTGCATAATCTGACTCTAATCATGAGGGAACATCAGACAAACCCAATTTTAGGGACATTCTAAAAAATAACTGCCGTAAATTCATCAAATTTATCAGTCATGAAAATCAAAGAAAGGCCACAAAATCATTCCAGATGTATGATTCTGAATTGGATCCTGGACCAGAAAAAAAAATCATTGCTATAAAAAAACCATTATGGGAACAATTAGCAAAATTTAAGACCTGTAATTACATAATAGTATGTCATTGTTAAATATCCTGAGTGAACATTCTTCTTAGAAAATATATACTGAAGTATTTAGGGACAAAGGGGCATGATTTCAGAAACTTGCTGTCAAATAGTTCAGAAACAAACACACACACACACACACACACACACACATATATATATAAATAATCATATGTAACGTATGTGTGGTGTAAGTTCTAATTAATTCCCTACTCGGGACTCTCTTCCATGAAAAATCTATGGTTTCTTATTGTCCTTAATTAAATGAGGGCTAGCACAGAAACTGGTAATTTTTTTACATTCTCCTTGTCAGACACCAGTAAAAACACAATGTGCATTATATGTGTTGTAAATGAATTACACAACTTACAATTATCCTTATTAAGTTTACCCCTATTAAAGTTTATGTTTATATATGGAAAGAAGGGGAAAACCAGAGAGAAAGAAAAAAGGAGAGAAAAAGAGAGATGGACAATAATAAAACAAATTTGGCAAATGGTAAGTGCACCCATTCAATGTAAGGCACTGTGATAATAATGTTATGATTTGTTATGCTACAATGATATGTTATTATAATAACACCAGATATGATGCAGGACTTTACAGTTTACAACATACTTTCATATGACTTCCCATTTGATTTGATTCTCATTGAATTCTAAGTGAAGTACAATGAAACCACGTCTTCTGGGGATGCAGGGGGAAGAGGGAGTCTAAAATTTCAACTAGGAAGGCAAAAACTCATAAACAGTTTTAAAATATTATCCCCCTAGAACAGTCTTCAAGTTTACCATTTATCTTGTAAACACAAATGGTTTGGTCTTGTATCTGGGACCAGACTGTCACAATGAACAATTCTTCAATCACTCTGCTCACTTATTCAGAGTATACAGACTGAGCACAGCAAGATTCTCCAACTATGAGAGGTACACCAAGGAAACAGAGAGACTGCGTCTCCTATCACACATTCATGCCAGATCTGAGGTTCCCTCCTTGAATAGAGCGTTCAACACAATTGCTCAGCATATTTAAATCTTCCTTTCTCCCTCAATGAACTGATTTGGTTATGCTGAGTGCATATTGTTGAACTGGAGACAGTTCGACATGCCTATAATAGGACTCAGGTAGGGCAGTGTGCAGGATTTGATTAATTGTGGCTCAGAATCTGTTCTCCCCTATATCCAAGGGCTTTCCAATGTGACAGAGGCTGGAACTACACCTTCCAGATTCTAGTTAGGGGACTGCAGCCATCTTCCTGCTACCTTTTCTGTTTTCTGCGGACAGAGAAGATGTCAGTGTTGTCCATCTCCATTCCCTGCCTTGTGGATACTGAAAGCTGCTTGGGCAACGGAGATCACCAGATTCCACATTCCACCGTCTAGATAATTTGCAGAAGCAGCAGCAGTAGCTGCTTCTTAATGCTGTCTTTCTGATCTCTAGATGTATGCCACTGTGTTGTGAAAGTCAATGGTTATATCCTCTGGCTGCCTTTCCTAACAGGGGCCAGAGGTTCTCATTTCTCTTGTGGCTCAGTTCTGCAATGTCCTAGGAGTCTTTGTGAAGGTTCCGCCTAGCACACACTCCTCCTATCTCTTACCAATAATTTTGGAAGTACCCAGTCTCCTACATTAATTCCCTTTCTGTTTAAAATACCTAGGGTAGTTTTACTTCCAGAACTGAACACTAACTGATGTTTCCCTGTCTCCCAGATGTGAGAGGTTACAGTGGTCGGGTGCTTGAATGAAGTTCTCATACAATCAAGTACAGTAGCTAGGATTTAGTGCATCTGGTCCATAAACACAACACTGAGTTTGGACCCCTAGACTCTTTCTCTCTTAGATGACATGCTCCTAAAACAGAGATTGCAACTCTGCACAAACTATGTAAGGGTGCCTAGCATTGACCAGGCTCAGAAAATAGTAAGTATTCTAATTATTATTCTACAGTTTTTCTTCAGGAAGTTAAAGCAAACTTCCCTTTGTTATCCGTTCATTTTTCACTTCCTAAGGCAAGAGAAGGAGTGGAGGGGCACCTAGTTGGCTCCGTTGTTTGAGTGTCTGCTCTTGGTTTCAGCTCAGGTCATGATCTCAGGGATCAAGCCCTGCTTCGGGCTCTGCACTCAGCATGGAGCCTACTTGAGATTCTCTCTCTGCCCCTCTCCCCCATTTGTGCTCTCTCTCTCTCTCTCTCAAAATAAAATAAATCTTTAAAAAAATAAAAAGAGGAGAGTGCTCCAGACAGAAATGAATACAGGTGATGTTAACTCTCCAGATTCAATGGTGATGAGTAGGGACAGAAAACACTCAGCAGGAAATTTCATCAGGAGCAGAGGCTCAAAACCAAAGTATCCATAAACAAATACAGTCTCTATCTTACCTCTGAAAAGATAAAAGCAGAAAAGATAGGTGGATAATGGAAAGAGTTAACATTTAACTAACATAAAAAGCTCTTACTCAATTTTCACGGCAAACTTAAGAGGCAAATACATTATTATCACCATTTCCTGGGCGAGGGGACTGAGGCTCAGGTGAAATAATCACTCCAGGTCACACAGCTATTAACCATCCTAACTCAGGTGGTGGCACATGTAACCTAGCCCAGGCTCCCGTAATGCCAAAGTCTAGTCCTTCAACCACTGGCAAAATAATGCAGCCTCTCCACAAGGTGAATGATTGCCAATATTTTTTCCACTCCCCAAAATAGTGTTTTCTAAGCTGAAATAGACAACCATTGATTAAACCCAGCAGCCCTCATTAATCAGTTTCTTGAGTGAAAATAAAACAGTAGGTTCCAGCATTTTTATTCTTAGCTCTCTTACTGGAGGAAGGAGAGGAAAAAGGAAGGAAATTAGAATCAAGACCCAAGATGACTGAATCAAATTCATCCTTCTGGCTCCCGAGCCAGCAGCCCCTGGATTCCCTCCTATGTGTCCCTCCCCCCAGTTCTACACCAGAACGTCTGTGCCTCACCCCTGAATCCATGCAAGATTTCCATTCCCTATAACCACTTCTTCCTCCATAGTGAGTAAAAATTTTGTTTCTCTAATATTAATAGCGAGTTTCGCACAACAGCGACTGGCTAAAATTCTCAGGTTAGAATGAGAATGGATCTGCCATGAGAGCCCTCTTACCGCCTCGCTTCCCCCTTCTGTCCAGGTAGTTCCTGCGGCTCTTGATTACAGTGCCAAGGTTCAGACACTCCTCCCGCCATTGCACAAATGGCCAGTGATCCATTCATAACTGTCACCCAAGCCTTCACCGCTCACTGTTGCAAAAAGAATTTTTGAATCTCTGGGATTTGTAACCGTCCCCATTTTTCTTTTTTGCTGACAAATTCTGGAGAGCAGTAGGGATAGCAGTTAAGACATCCATCATCTTGTGGGGTTTACAAGCAGCTGGCGTGGCATACTCAGCCAATATGACTGCAAGCTGACTTTAATCACGGTCTGTTGATCTCAGCTTCCAGGAATATTGCCTTGATACATCATTCCATTCCTTCTTTAAATGCTCAGAGGAAGGCGTTCTGAGTCTCACCATCTAAGCCCCAGGGAGGAGGGTGGAGGGAATGCATAGAACTGTTTCTGCATTTGCAAAGGTAACTGGAAAACAGCTGGATTTTAAAAGTCCATAGACCTTGAAAGAAGACCATTAAAGCTAAAATCTGAGGACATGAAGGTATTTGCAAATGTTAGCAAAGTCGGTGCCAAACAAATGTTCCATCTTGCTGAATTTCACTGATTTCTTCCAATAAGTTTCACTGAGTATTTCCACATTTTCCAAGTTGACCCTTGGATTACCAATAAGGCCAGTTGCTTTTATATAATTAATGGCAATCTGAATTTGAGTCTTCCCCAAAATTTCACTTTCTGCAAAAATAAAACTCAGCTGATTTAAACATCATTCCAGGTTCATTACAACTTTTGATTATATGAGGGGATGGCTGAGAAATGGTAAGCTGCTGTCCCCTGCATCTGACAGGATAAGACAACCCCTGACATTTGCATCTGGTAAGTGCTATGACCAGTGGCCTCCAAATATTTTGCACATGTACCTCAATAAAAAATGTGAAGCATGCTGCCTGTGTTAAGCAGAAATAACAAAGAGACCGAGATGTGTGTGATGGATCAAATACACAAGTTTATTTCTTGGTCCTATAACAGCCTAAGGTGCACGTTCTTGGTAAATGAGTGGTTCCCCTCCCAGTAATGTTTCAGGGATGCAAGTTCCTCCCATCTCAGACCTCTATCATCCCCAGGACTGGGGCATTTTCTGCATCTAAGCCAGACGAAGAGGTAAGAGTACAAAGCAGGCTTGCTTCTCAAAAGCTTTGGTCCAGAACTAACAGGTGTCACTTCTACTCACCTCCCATTGGGGAGAACTGGTAACTGCTACTTACAGAGGGTCTGAGAAAGTTGCCTCTGACTGGGCAGCAACTACCACTACTCACAGCTACAAGTGTATAATCTGCAACCAAGGACAGATTTTGGTGAACAATCAACTATCTGCCACGACTCTTAGTTTATTCTCTCTTTTATTTAATCATTCTTGTTTATTCACAAGTCATATACAAATGTATATACATAAAACACATAGTGCTAATATGCATATTATAAAGCATATTTATGCACACTCAACGGATGAGAAGAAAAAACAAGTTTAAACAGCAATTTTAAATGTTCTTCCTGCAGCCCGTTGGATCATCTTGTGCCTCCCCTGGTCAAGATTCACACCCAAAATTCATCGCTCAAGGTTCTGGAAGGTCCAGGGAGTTAGCAAGTGCTCTTCTAGGGTAGAGTTTTAAGAAATGAAGGCTATCACATTAACAACTCAGGCAACAACAGATGTTGGTGAGGATGTGGAGAAAGAGGATCTCTTTTGCACTGCTGGTGGGAATGCAAACTGGTGCAGCCACTCTGGAAAACAGTATGGAGTTTCCTCAAAAACTTAAAAATAGAACTACCTTATGACCCAGCAATTGCACTACTAGGTATTTATCCAAGAGATACAGGTATGCTGTTTCGAAGGAACACATGCACCCCCATGTTTAGAGCAGCACTATCAACAATAGCCAAAGTATGGAAAGAGCCCAAATGTCTTATCAGTGGATGAATGGATAAAGAAGATGTGGTGTGTGTGTATGTGTGTACACATACACATACATACACATACAATGGAGTATTACTCAGCAATCAACAAGAATGAAATCTTGCCATTTGCAACTACATGGATGGAACAAGAGGGTATTATGCTAAGCGAAATTAGTCAAAGAAAGACAAATATCATATGACTTCACTCATATGAGGACTTTAAGACACAGAACAGATTAACATAAGGGAAGGGAAGCAAAAATAATATAAAAACAGAGATGGGGACAAAACATAGGAGACTCTTAAATATGGAGAACAAACAGAGGGTTACTGGAGGGGTTGTGGGAAGGGGGATGGGGTAAATGGGTAAGGGGCGTTAAGGAATCTACTCCAGAAATCATTGTTGTATTATATGCTAACTAATTTGGATGTAAATTTAAAAATAAAAGAAATGAAGGCTATCACCCTCCCCTAGTCTTTCCTATTTTTAGATCACTACCCCCCCACCGACACACACACACATAGCTACTCAAGCCCAAACCTAGAAATCATCTTCAATTCTTCACTGCCCTCTACCTCCATATCCAGTCCCTAGCTAGGCCTGTCCACTTACCTTCCCAAACAGACCCAGAATCCCTACTTACCTCTCTCTCCACCTCCACGACTGCCAACCTATCCTAGACACTATCATCTCTTATCTGGACCTCTACAACATGTCTTATCCTGCAAATCCACTCTCCATGGGACAGCTGGTGCAATCTTTAAAACATGTAAAAAAGATTGGTGACTGCCCTACAGAGACTCTGCAATGGGCGGACACTTCAAATAAAATCTAACCTCCTTAACCTCCTCACTCAAGCTTACAAGGCACAGCAAGAACTCAAATATCTCTTAAATATTGTTAAATCTTGTCTGCATAGTAAAAAAAAAAAAAAAATCTGAAAAAAATATATACCATGCTAAACACTAAAGATAACTATAGTGTGAATTTGCTGAACAGCACCTTTTATAATCAAAAACAAAGTTATTTGCATTTTGTAAAGAAGAAGACAGAGGAGAATAAAAAGAAGAAATGAAGAATATCTGTTTCCAGATAAATTCTACTCTAATGACTAGATACTATTATTTTTATTACTATTTTCCCCTTCTAATTCAAGCAGATTCTAGCTCACATGCCTTGCAGGTGGTTAGCAGCAAGAACAAACAGAAAAGATACTTCAGTTCCTGGCTTGCTTTTTTTTTTCCCTCCCAAGAGCAAACCCCACAGAGGATAATCAGAGTTTGGTGAGGGGAAAAGGACATCAGAAAGAAAGTGGGGAGGGATTTCCCTCTGAGAAAAAGATCTGGCCTGGGTTAGGGAGAAGAGAGACTGATTGAAGAGATCTCAGAGGAAAAGGCCCAATGCCCCTTGGGGAAGCTGGGAGGCTGTGTTGTCATCTGGGGTTCTGTTTTAGGACCTCAAGGGCCAGAGGGATCCTGGGGCCAAAGACGGCAGCCATTTCCACGGAACCAGTAGAGATAATTGTTCTGCAAAACGTTGGCCCTGCATAAGACACTAGAATCTTGACACAAGCTCACTGGAAGTAACAGGGATTAGTTCAGAATGACAGAGGCTAAATTTCCTGCCAGTCCAAAAGGCTGGGTGTCCAGAGCCAAAATTAAGGTGATTTACAGAAACAAAGGAAATGTCCTATTTCTTGGATACTTTTCTTTGCACCATGAGATTTATTCCCACTCTCTTCCTGTATGAAAATATGCACAGGATTTATCACCTTCATAAATTACTTCTGATTCAATGCCATTACTATAATAATGTCACTCTTACTCATATGCATTCTAAAATGCTTTTCTGGGGCAGGAGGGTGGGGTGAAAGGGGAAAGGAATGGAATTATGCACAATGCTGGTGCTGTCCCAGAGAATGTAGTTCATGCCATGCCTACCGGGGGCATATATTTTGGGGAGGCAAGGGCTGATACCCAGAGTTCTACACCTGTCTCAGTCTGACTTGATTACAGTTTCTTGTTTGCATCCCTAGCCATGTCTGCTATAGAACCTTGGACATAGGGGATGACATAGCACAGTAGGTTCTGGACTCAGACTCTCTGTGATGAAAAGCTCTGCCAGCTCAATAAGCTATGTCATATAGAGCAAGTTTCCTAATCCTTCCATTTTCTCATCTGGGGATAATGATATTCTTACTTCACAGGGATACTGTTAAGATGAAATGTGATCATTTTTTTTTTAAGTTTATTTATTTTGAGAGAGAGAGCACAAGCAGGGGAGGGGCAGAGAAAGAAGGAGAGACAGAATCCCAAGCAGGCTCTGCACTGACAGTGCACAACCTGATGTGGGGCTCGAACCCACGAACCGTGAGATCACAACCTGAGCTGAGATCAAGAGTCGGATGCTTAACAGACTGCGCCACCCAGGCACCCCTAAATGTGATAATTTTAAGGTGCTTAGCACAGTGCCTGCCACGTGGTAAGCTCTCTTAATGTTAATTGTTATTATCAGCTTTTATTAGAGTAGGCATGTAAAAATGCTGGATGAATAAATGAAGGATGTATCTCAGGGTATTGAGAGCAGAAAATTACCAAAGAAAAATGGAACTGGCGAGGTTATCTCCCACTTAGGTGTTGTTCTGGGCCAAAGACGGCCACACTTTGCTTTTGTGACTGAAGTACATATCTTCACACATCACAGTCCTGAGGAGGTGGTCAAATACTGCATGGAGCACACTGTCTCACCTGGTGACCCGTGGCTGACACTGGCAAGAACTTGGGCCACAATGAAGAACACACCTTGTGGTTATGCCAAAGAATCTTCTTCTTCTTTTTATTAAGTTTTCTTTTAATGTTTATTTATTTTTGAGAGAGCAAGACAGGGTGTGAATGGGGTAGAGGCAGGGAGAGAGGGAGACACAGACTCCAAAGCAAGGCTCCAGGCTCTGAGCTGTCAGCACAGAGCCCGACCTGAGCCAAAGTCGGATGTCTAACCAACTGAACCACCCAGGTGCCCCTGCCAAAGAATCTTCTTCCAGAAATGCTAACTGCCTTCTGTGGGAATCCATTTGCAATTCTGGCCTCAAGTAGCATTAGAATAAATCAGTTTCAGGAATAATGGGAAATCAGGAAATGTGTATCCTTCTGGGGATGTATTTAAAACACCCCTCAGCCAACAACTCAGCAGAGTGAACAGTTGGACAGTAGCCATTTAAAAACACTCACATTTTAAGAAATGGTGTTGATAAATTCCTTTCCAAATATTCTCTAGGAAAACTTCTGCAATGAAATAAAAATGGTGCATGTATGTTCAATAGCTCTATGTTGCTTTCCCACCAAATTTCAAAGCAAGAATCACAAACATGTCATATTTTCTCACATCTTTGGGCCTTTGCCCATGCTGTTTCCTCAGCCTGGAACGTCCTCCAATACCCACCGTCATGCTAGCCTAACCACCCCGCTAATGTCAGCAAATCCCAGCAGTATAGTGCAGAGGTTAGTGGCACGGGTTCAAATCCCATCTCTACATTTCCCCAGCTAGGTATCATTGGGCAAGTTATTTAACTTGTCTGTGAGTCAGCTTCCTATGGGGATGATAAAATAGAGTTTGGGAGAAATTAAACAGATTAATATATGGAAGATGCTTAGAACAGGACAGTTCGTGGAACAGAGTAATCACTAGATAATTGGTGTCATTCTTGTCCTTCACATTCTAGCTCCAGCTCCAAACCCCTGGGAAGGTTTCTTTCATTCCCCTGGGCAGAGTTACATACTTCTTTCCCCATGCTTGTGCTCTCTCTACTTAGTATGTATCACACTCAATTACAACCACTGGTGTGCATGTCTGCCTTGCCACGATGCACAAATATGAGGAATGCAAACACCAACACTTTACCTGGGGAGTCTCCAGGCCTTACCACAGAGCCATGAACATGACAGATGCACAATAAATATAAGGTGAATATATGAATGCATTAATTAAACGTCACGTAAGCTTTTGAGTTCCCCAAGCCATGTGTTCCCCTCCTTGCATGAAACTGTTGAGTGATCACTGTTGCTGTGCATGCTTCTAAAGCCAAAAGAGGTAAGGTTCTGAGCTACCTCAGAGTTTGTGCACTAATCACTGACATCATAAAAATTCGTCATTAGCACCATTAACAGAGTGGCTCGCTGTTATCACTGAGACGGCAGAATGACTCGGCCCAGCACATGTTATCGCTCGAGATGAGACTTAGCATTTCCCCCAGCAGCTCTCAAGCACTGCGTTCCTCCAGCGCTGCCCGGGACAAGGGACAGGTCACCCTTCTGAGGGGTGATGTGGGAGTGCTTAGTCACAGTCTATCTGCAAGCAGAGAAAGGCTTTGGCAGGAATGTGATCCGAGGAGACACTGAAAATAGCAAGTCCACTGAAGGCCAAGGGAACTTCCTCTTGTGAAAGTGGGAAGAAGGGCTTGATGAAATAAGCTGCTTCCTGGCGGAGGAAAGAAAACATCCTGTCTGAGCTGGACTGAGGGGGGGGGGGGGGCCCAACCAAGGAAAGTTCTGGAGGCCTTGGGAAGGCAGGGAAAGCATCAGATTTGGAATCAAAACAATCAAATCTCAATCCTTCCATTTGGTAAGCTTTCTCCACTTCAAAACAGAGAATTAAATGAAGGCAACCAAAAAAGCACCAGATAAACACAAGACGTGATTCAATATGGTTGGAAAAAGCCCCTTCACAAGGGAACTCACAGAAGGGGCTCCACCCAGAACAGAGGCCTCTCCTTCTTCACTCCAGGGTAGAAAGAGATGTCTCTGCCTCCTTTTCATTTAAATTAGCAAGTTTTATTTTTTTAAATCTTTTTAAACATTTATTTATTTTTGAGAGACAGAGCGCAAGTAGGGGAGGGGCAGAGATAGAGGAAGACACAGAATCCGAAGCAGCTCCAGGCTCTGAGCTGTCAGCACAGAGCCCGACGTGGAGCTTGAACCTACAAACTGTGAGATCATGACCTGAGCTGAATTTGGACGCTCACACAGGTGCCTCTAAATTAGCAAGTTTTAAAGAAGTTTCAAAGGACAATAAGTTTCAAGGTTTCCTTGGAATAAAACACTTTATTAGGAATCTGCCTTTGCTTTATTTTTTGGTTTTTGGCCAGTGTAGCTTTAACATATATGAAACCATGCTGCGTGATTTATGGCCTACGTGGAGTTTTCTTACCTTTCGAGCAAACATTTACCACACAAGCAGTGGTGTGCTCTGGGAGCTGTCAGCAGCCACAAAGGACTGATTTTGCACATGTCCTCCCAGTTCCATGTTTTGTGGCACTGCATCCATAGCTTGAAATTAGCCATGGTGGGAGTATTTCACCCTGGCAACTGACAAATGCTATAAATTAGGGTTTTTTTTTTTTTCCTCTCCCAAAGTTGGCTTGCCAGCACACCACTGACTGAGCCCAAAAGGATTCAAGAGTCCCCCAGCCATCCCTCTCCACTCCAAATGCCACAAAAAGGCAACTGAAACCACATACACGAATATTCGATGGGAAACATTGCAGAGATACATCAAATCTATGCAGACAGAAACACAAAAACAAACTGAAAAACCCTGGTAAATTATCTGTACATTCCTATCACACAAGGTTCTGGCAATGAGGTGTTGATATATTTTTTTAACTAACAGTAAATGTAATATGGCCAGAGAATTTTGAATCAGCCTCATCTGGAGCCACAAATGAATAGACTCAAAAGACATACATATTACTGCTGGAATCCAAATATCTCAATTGCACACTGAGGGCAATATAATGATGGAATAACTGACTTGTCAGAGTAGGTGATCTGTCATTTATCCCAGTGAGCAAATGTAGTGGTGCATTTTTAGTCTTGTAATGGCCAATGAATAATAAGGGTTAAATGAATTAACAGTCTTTGTTTCCTCTTATACGTTTTATCTATTCTCTTAATGTTTAAATGGATTGGTCCTTTTTGTCTGGAACTCTAAACAATTGTGATAGGGGAAGTACATATAAGGTGCTGGATGGTTCTCAGAGGACTTTTTTATATGCAATTCCTGATTAATGCTTACACACACCCTCTAAAGTAAGGTGCACCCATTTTGAGAGAAGGAAAAAGATGTTCGTCAGGGTAAGAGCTGTGGACTCTGCACCCTATTGTGATTATTGCTACTGAACATTGGAAGATGGCTATCATAGCCATCAACACCACGGCCATAAGAATGACTACCAAACTGTCCCTGCTTCTTTCTGTCACTCTCACTGTCAGGAAGCTCAGGACAAGAGCTTGTCTCATGTCTATACACTAAGTCTCAGGTCAAAATTTTAAGTGAGCCAATATCTTGTCTTTTTTTCCTTTCTGCTGTAGGATGAAGATCTTCCACCTAGCAAGACTCTCAAAATGGCAGATGCCCCACACAGAAAGAAGTTCAAATTCTGGACATATATTATCACTATCATTATTTTTATTATTATTATTATTGGCATCTATCTTATTCATGGCAGCTTATCTTTTTTGAGACTCCTTCCTAAATTTAGGGAAATACTCAAGTCATGAGTCATTACCACTCCAACACAGGAGTCAGAACACACTCTGCAATCCGAGGATTCAGGCACATGAATTAGTTCCTGCCAGTTAGGGACACTACCACAAGACACTGATTCAGAATTAAGCAACAAAAGGAAAAAGGTGCTCCGTGGGCCTTCCATCTTTGCATCTTCGCTGGGGAGGCAGAGGCAGAGGTGTCTGGTTTTGTAGTGACTGTTCTCCAGGGACTGAAATAGTACTTTTCTTATGTAGAAGCAGCAACTGTATAGAAGCAGGAGCTTGGTTTGGGGGACTGTACCCCAAGACTTATCCTCAAGCCATTTTCCAGTCCACTCAACAGTTCTGTGATCCACCTGGTAATTTTTTTTAAGTTTATTTATTTATTTTAACAGAGGGAAAGAGAGAGGGAATCCCAAGCAGGCTCTGCACTGTCAGCACAGAACCCAATGTGGGACTTGATCTCACAGACCATGACATCATGACCTGAGCTGAAATCAAGAGTCAGACGCTTAACCACCTGAGCCACCCAGGTGCCACCACCCAATATTTTTTAAAATAAAATGCTTTTTCATTTATTCAGCAAGAGTCAGCTTCTATTTTTTAGAGAACTCTGACTAATACAAGAACTCTAATACAATTATTTTTCCTATTTCTCAGATATGGAAACAGAGCTTTAATTGGTTAAATTGCTTACAATCACAAAGTCAGTCAATGAGAGAGCGAGAATTTCAACTAGGACTATCATAATCCAAAGCCCACCTCTAAACCAGAAAGATTATACCACAAGGCCATAAAACTTATGAATCAGAGTTGAGTCACTGCTGTTTTTTTAAGTTAGAATAAATTATAGAAATATACAGTCTCACCTGAAGTTCTGAAAACTAAAGTGTCATAGAAGAGGACACAACACAAGTCTTCTTACCTGATGTGCTTTCCATGGTACCTCTCATCCTCATAATCCTGCCATTTTTTTTTTTTTTTGCTTTATATGTTTTGAGATGAGTTTTTAAGTGTAAATGAGTTTAAGAATATTGTACAGGAAGGAGGGGACCAATTGTTTCTTGCATCCCACACTTTCCTTCTGTGTTGTGTCCATCTTACCAAAATACATTCCTTGGTAGGTCTTTCAGCAGGAGTCTATTTTTAAATTATTTACCAGAAAATGCCTTTATTTTTTTCCTCATTTTTTTTTTTTTTTTTGGAGAGAGAGATAGAGAGAGCAAGCAGGGGAGGGGCAGAGAGAAAGGGAGAGAGAGAATCTTAAGCAGGTTCCATGCCCAGCATGGAGCTTGATCTCACAACTGTGAGGTAATGACTTGAGCTGAAATCAAGAGTCAGATGCTTAACTGATTGTGTCACCCAGCTGTCCCAAGTTTTTCCTTATTCTTGAATGACAGTTCAGTTGGATATTTCTAGGTTATTTTTCACCAACACTTTGAAGATAATATTTCATTGTTTTCTAGTATTGAAGCTGATAAAAAGTTTACTATTGATCTGCATTTGTGATTAATCTGTTTTTCTAGTTGTTTTTAATGTCTTATTTTTCTTTAATAGTCTACAATATCAGCCCACTGTGAGGTTTGTTCTTAGTTATCTTGCTTGGGACATGCTCAGATTTTCATTCTTAGGACTCTTATCTTTCAACAATTCTGGAAAACTCCCAGTCATGACCTCTTCTAGCATTGCCTCACCTCTGCGGGATAAACTCTCAGGATCTATAGGATCTACTTCTATTTCCTTTGGGAAAAGAATTACCACTTTTTTTATTTTCTGGGAACACAGCTCTCCCTGCCTCCCTAATGGGTTTGTGATATGAGAAGTGACATGTGCATCTTCTAGATAGTGCCTTTAAAAGACATGGGCAAACATGATCCTTTTCCCTTCTCTGCGACCCCGACCCTGCCACCGCCACCGCTGCTTAGGATGCAGACCCCAGGACTAGAGCTAAAGAAGCCACAGATGAAAATAACAGAGCCACTCACCAGCCCTTAGTATCTGTTATATGGGAGAAAAATAAATCCCTATCTTCTTCAGGCTTCTATATTTTAGGTCTTTTTTTAAAAAAAACAACTTCTATTATACCTTAACAATTGTACCTCTGTTGTCTCTACTCTCCCCCTTATGCCTTCCTTACTGCGTGTGTACCTGTCTGCATATGTGTGCCCGCACACGCACACATGCACACGTGACCTCTCCTTCTTTTATTTCTCTTATTTTCTTTTCTCTTATTCATATTCATATTTTCTACCTCGTTATTTCTCCACATTGCATTCGAGGTGAATGTCTTTATATCTTTCTTACACTTCACTTGTTCTCTTCAGATGTCTAATGTGCTATTTAACACATCCCTTTGAATTTCTAAAGCCAACAAATATGTTTTTAACTTCTATACTTTCTATTTGGTTCTTCTGCAAATAAACCTGTTCTTTGTACATAATAAATTATTTCATTCTACTCCTTCCTTTATGTCTCTGATATTTAAAACATACCTATTTCTGGGGTACCTGGGTGGCGCAGTCGGTTAAGCGTCCGACTTCAGCCAGGTCACAATCTCGCGGTCCGTGAGTTCGAGCCCCGCGTTGGGCTCTGGGCTGATGGCTCAGAGCCTGGAGCCTGTTTCCGATTCTGTGTCTCCCTCTCTCTCTGCCCCTCCCCCGTTCATGCTCTGTCTCTCTCTGTCCCAAAAATAAATAAACGTTGAAAAAAAAATTAAAAATAAATAAATAAATAAATAAATAAATAAATAAATAAATAAATAAATAAAACATACCTATTTCATAACCTCTCTCAGATGTTTGAAGTTAGCTCAGTTTTGGGGTAACTAACTTTCCTCTTTATTTTATCTCCAGATTCAGGGTGACTTATTTCCTCATTCAGTTTGTAATTTTTTTAAGCTTATTTATTTATGTTTGAGAGCAGGGAAAGGCAAAGAGAGAGGGGGAAAGAGAGAACCCCAACCAGGTTCTGTGCTATCAGCACAGAGCCAGATGTGGGGCTTGATTTCATGAACCATGAGATCATGACCTGAGCCAAAATCAAGAGTCAAGATACTTAACTGACTAAACCACTCAGGGGTCCTGGTTTCTAATTTTTAATTAAGACTTCATCTTCAGCAGGACCATTTATCCCAATGGATATCTGTGCGATAAGTTGTAGAAATACCCCTAACACAGCAGTTTGTTTATCCCTGGTGAAATTCTGAGTTTCAAAGGTCCTAGACCAGCTTTTATAATTTCTCAGATTAACATTTCTATACCCATAGATAATGTAAACTTGAAATCTATATCTACACATGGTAAGGCCTGGGGAACACTTACATTTTCCCACTAACAGCCCCAGACCAATTAAAGCTTCCTTTCTGCTTCCCCACAACAGTTGTGAATGTTTCTCTAAGGTAGTTACACCCAGGTGGTTACACAATCCCTTCACAGATGAGGCACCCCTGCTGGCCTCCAGGATTTATTGAGAGAACTCTGCCACAGAATTGTCAGATAAGATACAGAATATCTGGTTAAATCTGAATGTCAGATAAACATTTTTTAGTATAAGTATGTCCCATTCAACTTTTGGAACATACTTATGTTTTTAAAAGTATTCATTGTTTATCTGTAATTCAAGTTTAACTGGCATCCTATACTTTTAAATGCTAAATCTAACAAGCCTAGTCACAGTTCTCTGCCTAAACTTGGCCCTTGGGGCCATATATCCTGTCCCTACAAGGGCCTCAAAATGCCAGCCTCCAGATTCTGGGACCTTTATGTAGCTCCAGCAACATTAGCTACAGTTATCACACTGGCTCTGAATTCCTTTTTCATACTGAGAACTACACTATTTTCCTTACTTTTTTCAAGACTAGTTGTATATAAATATTTGAAATTTCTGCCACATTTTATCTAGACTTTCTACATGGCAGTCACGGGAAGGAAGGCTTGTCCATGTCAGCACAGGCTGCCATTGTCACAAATACTTGAGTTGCGCACTGCACCATGCCACCCAATGGAAAGCCTGGAGCACAGAGGGGTTAATTCACCCAAATTAATTGGAAGATGAGGAAATGTGCAGGCACAAGTCCTCACAACTTCTTGTGCCCATTTTGGCAAAAGGGAATGTTGCCCATTTTGGCAAAAGGAAGTTTTCCTATAGGATGGATTCTTCAAAGAGAAGCAAACACGTCCCAGTGTTAGCTAAGGTTTGACTTCTCAAGAACCTGGGTATCCAAGGATTTCCCCTATATTTGGAGGGCCCAGGAAACGCAGTAAAATTCTGACTTTACTGCACTTTATTTTCACTGGGCCAACTAAGAGATGAGAAGCTAGATGGGGAGGTAAAAATAGAAAATTATTAACTAAAAGGGGTTGAAACATGTATATTTTAAGACCTTAAATTAGTCAAAATCTAGAAAATGGAAGACACCAAATCATCAGATGAGAAAATACAGTGCTTTTGTATTGAAATGTTTCAGAGAAGAGCCCCTTTCAATATAGTTCTAAATGAAGTCCTCAGAATAGAAAAAGAATATTTTGTTTTCATTTTAGACATGGAAAATCCCCTGGACCAAAAATTCCAAAATCTTTCCCAGATATTTTCCGATTTTTTTCAATAATTCCACATCCCCCACATGGTTTCCAGGCAGAGCCTAATTTAGCCTAGACCCAAATATTCACCAAAGATCGCAAATCCAGGCTTTTAACATGTTCCCAAAATGATGAAATTTAACTTCCTGTTTTTGTATTCTCTGTGTTAAAGGTATTGATTTGTTCAAGATAAGCATTTTTTAAACACCACAAATTTTGAAACTCTGTTTTGGTACATCTATATTTTTTTTTTTTAGTATTCCGTAAGTCTAAAAAATTGATCCATGCTCTGGGCTTTCTGCCCCCTGCCAGGTTCTGCTGCTAAAAACTCATGTTATAAAAGCCTTAAAGAGTACACATACCTCCCATTATCTCCTAGCTTGATGTGAGTCCATGAAAATAAAGTACACATTCTGCTAAATAGGAATCATTTATAATTCAAAGAAAAATAGAATAATGCTTCTGAAGCTTGTCCCTTGGCCCAGAACTTCTTTGCTGCATAAGATCTGAAGCTCTAACCTACCTCCACCGCCCAGGTCTGTAGGAATCCCTTCCAGGACAGGTCTAGTCCACTCTAAGAAAACTCACTGGATGACAGTCCAAATTATGACTCTCCAAACTTTCAGAACAAATTAAATCAGAGAATCACAGGATTTTTTTAATGTTTATTCACCCAAATTAATTGGAAGATTAATTTGAGAGAGAGAGAGAGAGAGAGAGAGAGAGAGAGAGAACAAGTGGGGGAGGGGTTAAGAGAAGGAGAAAGAAAGAGAATCCCAAGCAGGTCCCGCACCATCAGCACTGAGCCCACCACAAACCGTGAGATCATGACCTGAGCCAAAATCGAGTCAGATGCTTAACTGACTGAGCCACTCAGGGGCCCCAAGAACCACAGGATTTTAATAAATGTTTTCAGAGTAAACCATGTAGCTTAGAAAACATTTGGAAATTTCACAAAAGCATAAAGAAGTGGAAATAATATATATCTTCATCATTCAGATATGCTTCTTTGCATAAAACATATGTTTAACAAAAATGGAATCATACTCTAGGAGTTGTAGAATTTTTTTTTCGCTTATCTATATATTGTGAACATGTCCCACTACGTTAAATGGTTTTGCATGGTAGCATTTTAGTGACTACACATCCCATTTTTATAAATATGTTAATTTTTTATTGGTCCTCTATTTGGGGGCATTTAGATTGTCTCCAACCCTGTGATAATTATCCTTGTAGAAGAGTTATTCTTGCAGCCAGCCATAATTACATCATTAGGATAAATTCCCCAAGTAAAAATGATAGACTCCAGAATAGGCACATTTTCAAGGCTTGAGGTACCCACTGCCAAATTACCTTGCAAAAGGTTTATCAATCCTGCCAGTAGTATATGAGAGTATCTATTTACCTGCTTTAAGGAGTCTTATATAAACTAGTGATTATCTGTCATGCAAAAGTACTCTTCATTAATGAAAGGATTTTCAGCATGATTTCTGTAAACACTGAACTCTCCTAGTACACTGTAGTACATTATTCAATTTAAAATATGATTTTAAGTTTCTGTGGAAATGTTCTCTAATGCAATTAATAAAGAAAATCAGGCATTTCTCTACTTGATTTTCATTTTAAACAGAGAATGCCACCTCTCAAAGAATTCTTTCCCTTTCTGCCTTCATCTAGGCTGAGAAGAGATACCAAAGTACAGCACAGTTATTCTGCTCTTCATCCACCCTCTATTTCGTATTCAGTTTCCCATCATGCACCAGATAAACACGGCAGCCCTGACATGATGAGAAGCCTTCCCTGAAGACTACAGCCCACACTCATCCATCCCTTCACTGAACTCCTATTATACTTATTGTCTGTACCACACAATTAGCACTTTATTATATACTGTCTTGTTCTCTAATTGTCTGTACCACACAATTTAGCACTTTATTACATTCTGTCAGATTCTGTAATTGTGTCATGTATTTTTGCCTTGTCTCTCCACCTAGATTATAAGCACCAAAGTGGCAAGGGCCCTGTCTGGTGCTGCTTCGGCATTCCCCACAGCACCAAACACTGCCCTAGGAACAACAAAGTGGGCTTTCGACAAATACCAACTGCTTTATTGGTTCGTGCGTGGACTGGGAGACTGGTAGATTGATTTTGTGATGGGCGGAGCTATGGAGAACCCAGAATGGGAGATAGGGAAGGTGCTGAGTGACAGGACACCTGGGTGCTCTGGTCATGCTAGCCACTCCTCTTCCGTAGGACCTGTTCTGTCACCTAACAAGTCATTGAGTTTCTGAGTTTTTCTATGTACAAAGAACAGGGAAACCAAAACATGTGACCAGACAACAGCATTTTTAAAATCACATGAAAATCACATGCTTTTCATCTGAAGATTTTCCATCATAACATTCTCCAACATGGGAGGCACTGCTATGCAGAGAAAGAGGTCACGCTTTAGAATTAGACAGACTTCTTACCACCTGTGTGACCTTCAACAAATTGTTTAACACCTCTCTCTCCCTAAAATTAAACCCTGGTTCGTCATCTCTGCAATTATTCCAATGACCGTGATTATATGTGATATCGCCACTGAGTATCCATAAGACTGCTGGAGTATTCTTATTTTTTCCAATTTGTGAAAATGCCATGCCTTGAAGTAAGTGTTAAATATTGTTATTATAATAAACATAATCAGTACCTCTTTTAGTCTCACATACTAGTTGAAGAGGATTGACCTTGGCTGTGATTCATGGGTTTGTTTCTCAGAAAATAAGCTCAGGTAGTTACACAATTTCTTGATCTTTCTCTGTTGGAGGGTCGTTTACACTCCGTGGTCTACCACATGACACCAGACCTCCTTCTAGTAAATTATAAGAGAAGAAACACCCGATGTCCAGCATTAGCAGATCCATGCCTCAGTCTGTCACTTTTACCTCCACTGTAAACATTTAGGTGACTGGAGCATTGAGTTAACCACATTTCTCTGAATTTGGGATGATACAAATAAAATGTTCTGTTCCTGTATGTCATCTACCTTTTCCCTTTCCAGTCAATATGTTTTGCCATACTGTACCCTGTCATGTTTTTGTCCTTGTTTCTTCAATTGGCAGGTGCACAGTAAAATGTAACCAAACAGTTGTTCAACATGTTATTCTCTCAAAACAAGACCAATGGAAGCTCCCAGAAGTGCTGCTCTCACCCTGCTTCTTCTGCTCCCCTGAAGACACAAGAAGCCCAGAGAGCCTTGAATGGCTATTTTGTAGGGTAGGGGATGTCCCTTTACAAATAGCTCTCCTCCCTCTGTGCCTGTTGCCTGGATGTCCTTTGGTAAAGAGGAGAGGCTTCCTTTTGCATATCTAGGCGAAATGACTGTGATCGCTTATTCTTCAAAAAAGTATTTATCAAGGTCTGCCCCGTGAAAGCAAGGACTGGGTGCTGGCCAAAGATGCATACCACACAGTTAGGAGCTCATACTGGAGGAACTTGGGGAAGGAGACATGCCAACATATAATTACCACACAGTGAGATAAGTGTAAAGAGAACATCTGTGGCCAGGGTGCCAGCCCGAGTCCAACTGTGCCTATCACAAAAGGTCAACTTTGATAAATCTAAGGGAACAGCTCACCTGGCTAGGAGTTGATTAGACTCAAGGAAGCTACTGCTGGAAGACAGTTTTGTGGCAGCCTCGGGTGGAGAAAGGGGGACAGGAAGGGTAGGCTTGGGGTGGGGAAGTGGGGTGGGTAGGAAGAAATGCCTGGTCTCGGTCTTTAGTTCCCTGCCTTGGCTCCATGGACTCACACCTGAGGCCTGTGGAGCAGATCCTTCAGGTGGAGAGGAGGAGGCTCAGTAAGACACTCAAGTCTCACTTCAGCAAGTCATGCTGCTCTGGGACCTGGGTGACAGAATGTGGCAAAGCAGAAGAGAAAAGCTTCTCTGCACACTTTTAGGCACCGAAGACAGCAACCTTGGCTTAAGAGTGGCTGGGACTGTAACTGAGACCAGACACTGCTCCCTAGTAGCTGCACAGCAGGGGACACCAACAAAGAGCTCAAAGCAAAAGAGGAAAGGATGGAAGGGGGCACAATGGAAGGTCCACCCTGCCTCCCAGGCAAACCAGGGGAGACATGGAGTCCAGGGTGGTTCTGCACCAGGCAGGTGGATGCCCAAACCAATGCAACATGAGTTCTTACCATGGTTATGACAACCACTGCCATTTGTGCCGATGCTCAAACAAAACTTAGGGAAGCACAGGTTCTCCAACACAGAAAAAAAAGAAAGAACACATATTTTCTGCTCACAAGATTAAGCACAGTAATGTCTATCCTAGTTGGTAATGGAACTGAGGTCTGGTAAGGTGGAGATAAGTAACAGGATAAGGATAAGGTGCAGGATAAGTAACAGAAGGAGATTCAGACAGTAACGCTGAGGACTGGGGGGTTGGTGCTGGTGAAAGGGGGTCAGCCAGGTGAGCAGAGGGGTGTAAGCAAAGCTCTGGGTGGAGGAGCTGCCTGCAAGATGGAACAAAAGAGAACAGCCCTGAGTCTGTAGGCAGACTGGAGTCAGATGACTAGACAGAAATGTCCAGAACCAAATTCTAAAAATAAAACTTCTCCCCTGAGCCAAACAAAATTAAATTCAATTTCCAAGTACGTGATTGAATAGAATTCAAACAACAACAAAGCATTTCAAACAGTGCTAAAGGGCACGCTGAATACTAAGTCCGTCCTCCTCAAATCCCCACTCCCAGGAGGACCCGTGGATAGCTGCTGGGGAACACCAGGACAACCACATGTTGTTAAACTGCTTAAAGGTTCTCTACAGACTAGTAAACAGCTGCTGCTTCAAGCCACTGGAGTGCTGCCCCCTCCCCCCGAGAACTTCAATCAGTCATTACAGGGTTAAAGCTTAGATATTAGAAGATCCCCAGCACGCTTCCAGATCTCAAGCCAGCAGCCATCCCTGTTCCCAGAACCGACCCAGTTGTTAAATATTTGACTATCACTGTTATCCTTCCAGATAACATACCTTCACATACAGGTACGCCCCTACACGCACCTTGTTTTCCTTTAATACAAATGGCAGAATTGAATACCATTCTGTACTTTGCTTTGCTTATTTTTTTAACCTACTTGGCCCACCTTTAAATGTATGGCCAAATATAGATTGGAGGCATTTCTTTCAGAGCTGAGATAATTTAGCCGTAACTAAGATACCTAGCCTGCAAAATGGAGCACAGGAATAGAGTGAGATTTTAGAATAACTTATGGGAACTTTCCAGTAGGCCTGGAAGAACCTCATCAATGGGGGCCATGGACATAACACTGGAAGCTGGGGCCAGCAATGCACGATGGCTTGGGCAGAGGAATGAGGAGGGGCAGGATCAACAAAATTTCCCAGAATACCCCTCAGGAGGCCATCTGAGCTCCCACCCCCTTCACCAGCTGACAGAAGGGGCCTAAACTTCCCCAAGTCCAGACCATTAGTGCCGAGTTCAGCTGTTACCCAGAACTGAAGCAGTCTTAGGTGGAAGTAAATGAAATTTCAAGTTGCACTTACCTCACCGAACACTTTCCAGGGAGTCTTCCTTTTGCTCAAAGAGGACATAAAACGAAACTTCTTCATAAATGAGCTAAAATACATTTCTCCTAAGAGCTCCATCTTCACCTCAAATGCTGAAAGGAAGCATAGAGTGATTTATATTCCTGAGGGAGAAAATACTTATAAACTAAACTTGAACCAGATTTTTACATATCCTCTCCCTATAAAAAGTCAAGGGGCTCTAGGGTGGCAGTTCGTTGAGCATCTGACTCTGGATTTCGGCTCAGGTCATGATCTCATGGTTCATGAGTCTGAGCCCCACATTGGGCTTTGTGCTGACTGCTTGGGATTCTTGGTCTTCCTTTCTCTATCCCTCCCCCACTCACAATGTCTCTTCCTCTCCACTCTCTCTCTCAAAATAAATAAATAAACTTGAAGAAAAAAAAAAAGCCAAGGGACACTTGGGTAGCTCAGTCAGTGAAGCATCCAACTTTGGCTCAGGTCATGATCTCACAGTTTGTGGGTTCAAGCCCTGTGTCAAGCTCTGTGCTGACAGTTCAAAACCTGGAGCCTGCTTCAGATTCTGTCTCCCTCTTTCTCTCTCTGCCCCTCCCCTGCTCCCAGTCTCTGTCTCTGTCTCTGTCTCTGTCTCTGTCTCTCTCTCTCAAAACTAAATAAACATTAAAAAAAAAAAGCCAAGACCACTGAGTGTACTCTTTTTATAGCCATATTTATCTCCAAAACCCAAAGAAGTAGTATGGGAGGGGAAACTTAATTTTCTGTGTCTCCATACATCATTTTTTCATTACTTTAATATTAAGGAAAGAGATTAAAGAAGAATGTTTACCATTGAAGATGTCAGCTCCATAGATTTTTGGGAAAGGGAGGATAGGGAAACGGGATCAGAAAAAGATTGCCTAATATTTTTATTTTTACTGATATTCCCAGAAACTTGCAGTTGGGGAAAGAGTCATTAAATGAGAAAGCAATTTCTGCTGACAGACTGTCACCTAGTGGTGAGTCCTTACCTAATTCATAATATGAGCAGCTATTGAGCTTTGGGAAGCTTTTGGAAGACATGTTTATTACTCTTTAGATCCCCGGGGAACCTTACAGAGTACTGTTACAAGTGGACCAGACTCACTTGCATGCGTCCCAACAGCCTCATGTTCATCAGGCAATACCTAACACAGGCCGAACATCCTTCAAAGGAAGTTTGCCTCTGTACTTTTCTGAGTATTGTCAAAGAAACCTGGCCAAGCAAAATTAATATTAACTTCCTTTTCTGTTTTCAGACTATGGCCCCCTCATACTTTCCCCCTTGCTAGTCATCAAACTAGGCCCAAATTTTCAAAGGGTTTTCCAACTATTAGGGGATGATAAATCAATGTGGGTAACCCATTGGCACATTGGTCCATACATACAATTCAGAAAGAGGTCTCAAAGTCAGCAACAAGGCAACATCGTCCAGATTTAATATACATCAGGAATCCCTCCCTTCATGCTCTCAGAGAGACACTACAGTCCTCTTTATCTGGATCCAGTGTCCTCAATGCTCCCTAGTTCTTGTTCTCTGTGTTCATACCACCCTTCTCGGCCGCAGGGGTCCTTACTCTTATATCAATACCAGTCAACAAGGGGGTAACCCTCCTCCCATCAGTGCAAAAGGCTATGTTCTGGCAACAGAGCTAGGATACCTCTCTCTGTCACCAACAGTCATTCTGCATTGCATAGTATTTCAACTACTTATTGAGTGCCTATGATGTAGCAGGCACTAGATGTGTCCCAAGGAACAGAACAGACAGACCACTGCCCTCACAAAGCTTACCAACTAACGGGGAGAACGAAACACGCTAATAAGTTGTGACAGGAATGGAAAGAACACAGTGCTAGGAGGAGGGTCTGCACAAGTTAGCTTCTCAGGAGGGTTACACCTGAGCCATGATCTGAAGGATGAGCAGCAGTCAGACTGAAGAAGGGCCGCCCAGGCAGGTGTAAAAGCCCTGATCTTGGTAAGGACTTGGGGCTTCTGAAAAACCAAACAGAAGCCAGAATGCTATAAACTAACTCCACTGGAAAAAAGATGCCGACAATATTCCTGGAGGTCTAAAATCCACAATCACAATAATAGCATTATTCATAATAGCCAAAAACTGGAAAGAACTCAAATGTCCACCAACCAATGGATGAATAAAATGTTGTATATCCATACAATGGAATATTGTGTGGGTATAAAAAGGGATGAAGTAGATTCCTACTACAATATGGATGAACCTTGAAAATACTACACTAAGGAAAAGAAGCCAGACACAAAGGACTACATGATGCATAATTCCATTTATATGAAATGTCCAGAACAGGCAAATCTATAAAAATGGAAAGACTAATGGTTGTTTAGAGCTGGGGGCCAGGAGGAGGAAGGGAACGGGGCATGACTGCTAACACATATGGGTTATTGGAGGGGGGGGGTCATGAAAATGTTCTAAAATTGTAGCAATGATTGCACAACTCTGTGACATAATAAAGAATATTGAACTACCATATGCTTAAAATAAGTGAATTGCATAGTATTGAATAGCATCTCAATAAAGATTAGTATTATTAAAAGATTATTGCTATTAAAAATCCGGAGTCACAGAGTCCAGGTTAAGAATGCCAATATGGAGTTACATCTCTGTTCATTTTTTTCCTTTGAGCTGGAAACCAATATGCATTCACCAAAGGGCTGAGCCAGGAGACAACTGAGCACAACTACTCTCAAAACTGTCCCTTCCTGTGACTCAAAGCTTTCTCTGAAACGCAGCTTATGCATAGGACTTTTCTCCCCTCAAGAGACATCCTTCTACTAGTAGGCACTTAGTCTCAGAAATTAACCTATAAAAGGGAAGAGTCTTTGTCATGGGGACTAGCAATCTGTCCAACTTCTAGTCATGGCCTGCTTCCTTCTCTGAAGATCTATGGACTTTGATGCAAAAATAAACTTGTGCTTTTCTACCAGCCCCACCGACATACCCACACAACCAGAATTTCCAGGAGTGATTCTCATACCTATAACTTGGTTGTATTCCTTTACATGGAATGCAAAGAACTGTTCTTCCTCACCATGGAGAGAACTTTCTCAGGCCCACGATGGAGAGCAACACTTCAAGACCTAAATTCCATTCTCCTTCCTTCATGAACGTTCCCCAATGTAGCAGTATTCTGGCTGTCTACAATCCATTTCCTCTCTCCTGGTATGGACAACTGTAACATTGTCATTTATAATAAAAACTATAAATTTGGTCTTCCATTTCTGGCACAGAGCTCCTAAAACTCTTGACATTTCCGAAGAGATGAGAGCAATGAATGTCTTTTGTTATGTTAATGAGGTGACTAGCTTTTCGAAAGCATCTTAGGATAGGGGCTGGTTGCCAAGAGAATCAATCATGTGATTAGAAGGTTGAAACTTTTGGTTCCATCCCCAACCTTCTCCAAAATTGAATCAATTACCAATGGCCAGTGATTTGATCAATACTGCCTATGTAGGGGCACCTGGGTGGCTCAGTCGGTTAAGTGTCCAATCTGCTCAGGTCATGATCTCACAATTCGTGGGTTCGAGCCCCATGTCAAGCTCTGTGCTGACAGCTCAGAGCCTGGAGCCTGCTTTGGATTCTGTGTCTCCCTCTCTCTCTGCCCCTCCCCCACTCACACTCTGTCTCTCTGTCTCTCTCTCAAAAATAAACATTAAAAAAAAAAATACTGCCTATGTAATGAAGCCTCCAAAAAACCCAAAAAGGAGGGCGGGCAGAGGGTTTCCAGCTCTGGAAGGAGATTTGGGGAGAGCATACACTTGTGCTCAGAAAGGACATGGAAATTATGAGCCCTTTCCCCATCCCTTGCCCTATGCATCTTTTCCACCTGGTTGTTCCCAAGTTATAGCTTTTTAAAATAAGCCAGTGATCTAGTAAGTAAAATGTTTCTTTGAGTTCTATAAGCTGTTGTAGCAAATTAATCAAATCCAAGGAGGGGGTCAAAGGAACCTCTGGTTTATAGCCAATGGGTCAGAAGCACAGGTAATAGGATCTGATGTAACATCTGAAGTGGGGGTGGGGCGGGGAGGGCAGACTTCTATGACTGAACCCTTAACCTGTGAAATTTGATGCTATCTCTGGGGAGATAGTGTCTGTCGGAATTGAGTTAAACTGTAGGACACCCAGCTGGCATCAGAGAACTATTCCTTCTTAGTGAGGGGAACACCTCCCACACAGTGGAATTGGTACTAGAACATTTCAGCACCATGACAAGAAGGTAAGGGGAACCTTTCTGGGAAGGTTTCTCCAAGTCCACTCAGGAACCTGTGATAAGGCTCCACTGTCAGCACCAAGGATGGAACGTGTGGCCAGTCTGATCAATTACAGTGTACTGTATCCCCCCAAGCTCTTTCCTCCACATCACTAAGTTTCAAACTTGAATTGTAGTGAACACAATACGATGAGGAACCCCAACATATATATTTTTTTAAACAAAGCAGAGTTGAAGGGAGTAAACGTCTCCAAATCCAACCCTCTTTGCCTGCAGGTAGATAAGCACTGAGCTCTGCGCTGTGGGAAAAACAAAGAAATAGGACAAGGTACCTGCCTTGAGCACCTCGCAGTGGAATGAGGGGGCAAGAAAGAAAAGCATAAAAAGTAATGATGATTAAATAACACTGTACAACAATAAAAGAAAGGCCACAGAGCCCTTGCCACTTATCAGACAAGTGTTAGAGGACTTCGGGCCAGCAGTGAACCTTGGCTGTCTCTCCCTTCTTCTAAGGCCTCCTCCTTGTCTAAGACTGCTCAAGTGTCAACCTCCCCCAGGAAGACTTTTCAGAAATGCTCTCCGGCCTCATCATGCCCACACACTCACCCCTCTGCCCAGATCAGAGTCTTTCCCTCCCTCAGTGTTTCATACCTTTGTACTAGCATACATATTTTTAACGGTAAATGTCTTCCCCACAATTCATTGGAGAGGCTGTGAGTTTCTTAAGGGCATGTAGTAGAGGCTATGATGCTCCCCCTCCACCATTCTAGTGAGACTCTTCCCCACCCCCTTCCTTTCCATAGCTTCTACCACAGGTGTCAGCCTTGTATGACCATCGAGGCTCTCCCTGCCTTCTCCCTGGGTCCCTCCCCAAGTATATTTCCTGCACCTCAAATCCAGTTTTAGCATCTGTTTCTTAGCAAACCCTAACACACTATTATAAGGCATTGCTTTGTACTACTACATATATTTAAACAGTAGTTTATTCATTTAACATGTTGGTTTATTGGTTGACAATATTAAGCCTGATGTTCTATAACTTTTGGGTACTGAAATACTTAATTTTGCATGTATTAAAGTATGACTTTGAAAAAACTTACATCCCATTAGGATATATCCTTGTTGACATTCTTAGACAGACATAACTAGGACTTTTCCCTTCCTTTTTTGCAGGAAAACATAGAGTAGTGGTTAAAAGTATCATCTCCCGCACTACTTGAAACCAAATCACAGCTCAACTACTCATGGGCACTGTGGCCTTTGGCAAATTACTCAAACTCATTAAAATACTTTTTTTTTTCTTCTGATCTTTAGAATGGGATGGTGCTGAGGCACCTGGATGGCTCAGTTGGTTAAGCGTGGTACTTAGGCCTAAACAGGACTTCAGCTGAGGTCATGATCTCACCGTTTGTGAGTTCCAGCCCCGCGTTGGGCTCTGCACTGACAGCGTGGAGCCTGCTTGGGATTCTCTCTCTCTTCCTCTCTCTCTGCCCCTCCTCCACTTGCACTCCCTCCCTCTCAAAATAAATAAACTTAAAAAAATAGAATGGGATGATGGTTCCTCAACTGTAAAATATGACTTTAAAAAATAGTACTCACGACAAATGATTGTTTTATGAATTGATTAATGAATTAACTTCTGAAGCCGCATGCAATGAAAGTACTTCTACAATGGGTTTAAAAGCATTTAAAATGCAAACTAGAAAGCCCTAAGGGAAATTTATTTTCCCTAAATAAAATAAGCATAGGCCATTGTCTTTTATGCAAAATTGAGGATAATTCACATTAACAAGAGAAACCTGAGGACTTGTCTATGTTTCTTATGTATTAGCACAGCATGTGACACTAGAAAGTAAACTCTTGACATTCCTACAAGTAGAGATATTCTGTTTAAAAATAATTATCCCGTTCAAAACTCTTTCAGTTGTTCTCCAGAATACCCAGGAAAGCTACCGCTTTAGAAACGAATCCAATTTTAATATCCGTTCATCACCTTTGAACATGAGGGCACGCGGGGTTGGGGCAGCAGCACCAGCCTGAAAAGCACAGACGGGATCCCCGACTGGCAGGCAGGGTTCTCAGCACGCTTCGGAACCGGCAGCCCAAATTTCAAAGCCCACAACCACGAAGTACCTGTTGCTGCCGAGCCCTGGACAGAAGTTAAAGCGAACAGGAGCCCAGGAGGCATCCGCAAGCGGTACGACCCGCGCAGAAGGGGAAGGGAGAGTTTGCCCCGCGGAATCTGGGCGCGCGTAAGCACGAGCCGCGGCTCCGGAGGCGCAAGCTCGGAAGCTCGCAGTCCCGGCGCCTCGCCCACACCCCCAGGTAACGCGGAGGGAGGCTAAACTGCACGTGTGCTCAGCGTCTGGGGCGTGCGGGGCGCGCGGCTCTGCGCGGGCGCGTAGGCACGTGGTGCGGGGCCGCGCGGCAGC
>NW_024412426.1:9720439-9776490 GCF_014898765.1 Herpailurus yagouaroundi
GGGGCGCGGGGCGGCGCGCGGCACTGCGGCGAGCGGCAGCAGCGGCGGCGGCGGCGGCCCACACGCGACCGAGGCGGACCCGGGCTTATCCCGTGAGCGCGGTCCGCGCGGGGCGGACGGGCGGAGGGAAACCTGCAGCCCACCCGGGGATGGGGGCAGGAGGGCGGGGGGGGGGGGACGGGGACGGCCCGGAGGAGAGGGGAAGGCCCGGAGGAGAGGGGAAGGCAGAAAAGCTGGGACGTGGGGCTAGAGGAAGTGCGAAAGCGACACGCTCCAGTCCTGGGGCAGGGGTCTGCAGAGGGACCACTCCCCTGGATTCTTTCCGGACTGCATAGCCTTCTCCAAGGACCCTTCAGTGAGCTGAGTCAGCTGTGGAGTGGAACAGACTTTATCATTGCATTTGACCCAATGACTTCATTTTATGGGAACTTGGTTATGTTTCTGCGTTTTGGTTTTGTTTCTTTCGTTTCTCCATTTCTTTTCTTCTTTTGCGCGTATTTCTCGAGTCATCACCATGCCCAGAGTTGCATCCTCCGTCTCGCCCAGAGATTTTTTTTTTTAACTTTGCCCTTTTCCGAGGATTTGACTTGAATTCTTTGTACTAGGTGTTGGTGGATAGAGATACAAGATTTCAAGAGTAATACCCTCTCTCCAGCATCTCTATTAACATTCTAAATTCGCATTGAGCCCTAGGGTGGAGAACATTCTAACCACTTGCTTTTGATACAAGCTACAAAGAATGCCAAAGCTTGACGTTAACAAGTTTATTTAAAATTTGAATGTACAAAATATCAATCGTTACCTATTACAGTTTTTGTGATCTTTTGCCCCCATCTCTTCCTGGAAATTCAGCATTCACAAAGTCAGCAAATTTTGGTCTTTTCGTGTACTGCTTCGTGCAGAGACAGATTTTTTTGAAGCTGTTCCTGCTCCCTGGTGGCTGATGCTGTGGAAGAGGAGCCAAAACCACCCTGCTAATAACATGTAACATTTTTAAGGAAAAGCAGGTGTTTGAGGGAATTTTGAGGAGTAAGAAATTGTCTTCCTCTTGAGATCAGGGAATGTTCTTTAACTTGTACAGTGAGTTTTAAAAGTTGTCTAGACTCAAGGGGCTGAAGTGGGAGATAGTCATTCCAGATGGGAAAACCAAAGGAAGCAGGCCAGATGGGAGAAGGTGGGTAGGAGCAACAGGGAACACTTGAGCTAGTGCCCTTCAGGCATGAAGAGATTTATACAGAGCCCTGGACCAGGACGTTTGGCATTTCTCCTGAAGCCGGGGGAAGTCATTAGCATTTTCTGAGATGGGCCAAGGCAGGCTTAGAAATGTCTGTGCTTCCAGGAGATTAACCTGGAAGCCTATGTGGATTAGAGGAGGAGAGTGGGGATTAAGGTAGGAATTCCTGACTCTGACCCCACATCCCTACAGGTTCTATGTTTTTGAGATTTTGTAACCAAATTGCATTTACATGCACTCAATTTTGTTTCTTTCAATCAAAGCCATATATAAAACTACCCATCCAAGCTTCTGATGATCCTAAGAGTATCTGTAACTGCCCTAAGTGTGAAATAAATGTAACTAAAAGCTCAGAATACAGAAGTCTAGTGTGAACAGCCTAGCACTGTTTGAATTAGACTTTTGGTGCTGATCCTAGCTCGAGACTGTTATCATTTGAGCCTTCTTGAGTCCCTTTGGGCCTCTTAGACCTGGGGTTGTGCCCGTTGGTCTAGATAAGAGGTAATAAAGGGTAAGTTATGAGAGAGGCAGTAAGGGGGCAGGGAAGGAAGATAAGAGGCAAGAATACTTGCTAATGTCCTGTAGCCATCTGGTGCGACTTCATACTGTACTTGCTATGTGCCGGGCGCCGTTGTTAATCACTCTACAAGAATTCATTTAATTCTCAACAACCTATGAAATATGACTACTGTTATTGACAGGAGTGAACACCGAAGCACAGAGAAGGTAAATAACACTTCCAGGCTCACCCCACTGGGAACTGGTGGAGCCAGGATGCAGACTCATGATGTCTGACTCCAGAGCTGACGCTCCACCTCTTCCACTGTAAGGACTAAAGGAAGCAATCATAGGGGACAGGTGGCAGGTTTAGTCTGAGGTGTCCTGAGTTCAATGCTTGCAGGAGTGCCCGGTGGAGATACGCAGCAGGCATAGCGTCCATCTCCTTTAATGCACAGACATTCCTCTGGGATAGATGGGCCTATGTTATTGGCCTTGTGTTTTCCCCATGGGCCAGGTGATTACATTTGTCTCAAAATGCCCAACAGGATTTTGGTCTCATCTTCAAACTAGGACAAGGCAGAAAAATCCTAGTATCCTGTATATCATGTAAGGTTCCCCTTTATTGCCCTTCAATACAGAACAAAACTACCTGAAAGATTTGGGCTTAATTTCAGGAGCAAGTCTTGCTAGGGACGTATCTGTAAGGGGAGGGATCACGTTGGCTTCCTATAAAAGCAGTAAATTTTGCCACAGTGTGCCCTTTCATGTCTTTGTCTTTGTTTTGTCCTGTTTCTGGCTTGAAGGGCTCACCTGAGCCAGAACTCTTGGGGGAGACAGAAAAAGTAAAAGATATGATCTTTGTAATCTGTAAAGTTTATGCTCCTATTTGGGGAAATGAGGTTAACAGTTATAAAGAGCAAACAAAATGAAACAGTTGATAATTGTTACGTTGTGTGAGTCAACTTTAAGTATAGTGGACACTGGGCTTTTTAATGTGCCAGTTACCTCAGACCTGTAATATACCCCCAACTTGTCCATTACCTATAGACATCACTGTGTTTGCTCTAAGCCAACCATGTTTTGTCTAATTGTCACCAAATACTATTTGGTTATATTTTATTTTCTTCTTCAATTTTTAAGACTTTGCATTCATGGCTTCGCATTTTTGTGTTTTACAGCTCAAAAAATAATAACAGTTCTGTAACTAGGTAAATGGAAAAGCTGAGAGTTGAGCCAGGCAGTCAGCCTGTGGAATCCAAGCTATTAACCACGATACTCTCTTGCCTCTCATTGGCTGTTTTCGACAGCCTCTTGGCTTTTTTACACTGGTGCAGACAGGTGTATTCTCTGCCAGATGGGGAGGGATCCTTTTGCCCCACATAAGTGGGGTCAGGTTGATTTTCTCAGCCATGATCACCCTGTCTGTGGAAGTCATTATCCAGCTACAATTTGAACACCTCATTCAATTACCTACATATTCATCACTTTTTAATTGAACACAAGATGTCTTACCAGGTAACTCAGTGCAGGAAAAGCAAAGGCAAATGAAATGTATTCCCCGTCCTAGGGAGCTTGGTCTAGTGGGGGAGAGATGAATAAACAATTATGATACAGTGTACATGGTCTACTAGAGCTAGGAAAACAGGGCAAAACTAGTCAAAATTAGAATTTTCAAACATAGGTAAATCTGAAGATCGTTAAGTAGATCACACAGAAGCCTTAAGACTGTAAGTGCTGGTTTTAGGTGAGCTTCTCCTTAAAAGAATGAAGATATGGAAAAACAAAAGAATGTCTCTTTTCTCCTGGCCATATGTCAATTTAAGTAATAGTATTTATGTATATACGATATATTATTTATATTATATATTATATATTATTGTATATATTATGTATTATAATTGTATATGATATATATTATCATATATTATATATTACATATATTATAACTATGTATTATATATTATATGGTATATAATTGTAATTATTATTTATATAATTATATATTATATAATTACATATATAAGTTATAGGTTATAATATAAATATAATATATATAATACATTGTATATTGTATATTATATATTGTATATTATAATTGTATATTATATATTACATGTTATATATTTTATATATGTAATGTATTATATATAAAATGTATATATGTTATATATAATACATAATATATATAAATATATATTATATATAAAAATATATATTATATATAATACATTATGTATATAATATATAGGATAATATATGTAATTTTATACATATGTTTTATGTTATATATGTTTAAAATTACTATTACTTAAATTGAAATATGGTCAGGAGAAAGATAGATAGATAGATATATGATCTCCTTGAGTTAAATTGATGTTCTTTCTTGGGCCTGCTGTCATGTACCCCCTCTCTGTGAGGTTTCAGGCTGCCTGAATCACCTGTATAGACAAAGTGGGAGGCCTTTCTGATAGTATTTTCCTGGAACACTTGTCACCCCACCCCCCCCCCCGCTCCTGTCTTTAAAAATAATCTCCTTGTCTGCAAAATTAAGCTCTACATTTTACATTCTCTTCATTTGCTCTGTGTGTTTGTGTACTTGTAAGCATTTTTCACAATTTTAAACTGGGAATGGACTTTGCCTGGGAGTTTGATCATTAATTAGCATTCCTTGAAGAAGGAGAGGAATTATATTGTATGTTTTGCAGACATTTTTCAGCAGCTCAATGGCCTCCCAGAAGAAGAAACTTCAAGGTCTTGTTGCTGCAACCATCACGCCAATGACAGAGCATGGGTAACTATCACTTGGGACCTAAGGGGATCTGTTCTCATTCCAGCAACATAGACAGAAATCCTCTACACTAGCAGTCACTTAGACTGTGCACCTCTGTGGTACTGTTGCCAAATGGCAGCTTCTGTCAGTCACCCCCTCCCCCCCGCATGGTCTCTGACCCCAAGTCAGAGAAGAGGTCTCTGTGTCACAGACTGAACAGGAAGAGAGAAGGTACAATGTGGCATCTTGCCTTTCTCCCAGCATCTGTAGCTCCAGAATAGTAAATTCTCTTTGAATTTCATCAGAGCCCTGGCTTTCCCAAATAAGGCCAGTGGAACTGGATGAGGAGAATCTCATTTTAGCAGGATTTGCTATTAGCACTGACCTGGCCCCTCTAGATCCTGTCCCTGGAAAGCTGCATGATTCCACCCCAGGTGATTAAAATGCCCTCCCTTGAGGAAAGTGGGGAAGTTAGCTGCAAGGTGGACCCCTTAGTATGTTTGTAATCACATTTCAGCATTGGTTAAATGTTGGCAGCCTGCAGGATTTCGAGGTAACAACAGATGATTGCTGAGAGCTCCTTACTCCTTACCCAAACAAGTATTTTAGCTCCTAGATGAATGTTATGGCAGGCCCTTTGCTCGGTCCTAGCAGATAACGGTCACGTGCCGTAGGTGTCCACATGCAACGTGTAACTCCTCCCCAGACGTTGGCATTAACCAAAAAGGGATTTATCCACCTGGATCTAAATGCTTTTGACCTGTTAAAGGGGTCAGTCTGCCAAAAACAGTCAAAATTCTGGATTCTTAAAGCTTCTCCTTTCTTTCTCTATAAAATGCAATGGTAATTCACCTGCATGGTGGACTTACAGGTGTTCAAGTGAGGTCATCCATATGATGGTGCTCAGCACAGGGTCACTATGCACTTAGGTCAATAAGTTTGTTTGAACCACTGTTGTGGCATCAGATGGGGATGAAAAGATGATGGGGCATTTAAGATATCTTTATGCACGGCATTTTATTTTTTTGGTCTTATGTTGCTGAATTTGTAAACCTTAACCCTTCCCCTTTAAAAAAGGTGAAATTTCTTAGGACTTTGTATTCTCATTCAGAGCTGGCCATATCACAGTTTTCCCTCAGATCATTGGAGTTCAAAACCTCCATCTTCTCAGTTTCCTGAAAAATCATGTCTTTAACTAGGTCTAAATCGAATTCTTGCTGAGATGGCATTTAGATTACTCAGTGATTCATAGCAGTTTTTTTCTGTTGCTTCTCCATTTCCACAAGTTCGAAGAAAGACTGAAGTCAGCTCTTTGTGTGTTAGCCACTGTTGGCCCCATAAAACAGATAAATCATGTGACTGCATGAGCAGGCAGGATTCACTTCCTGTTATTGACTAGGATCCTGTTTGCAAGCTCAGAACACGACTACTGGTTGATGCTGCTTTAACCTTTTTCATCAGACCCCTCAGCCTAGAAGGGACCTCTTGAACAGTCTCATTTGTTCATTTGGGACTCACTGAGAGTGTCAATGCGTTCTTCCTCCCCATTCCACTGTTTTCCCAGGACACCAAGCCCCATGTATTAGAGATAAAGGACTCTGCTTTTCTGGATCCTTCTCTACTCCCCAGTATCTCTGGCCCTGCTGTCTCCATTTCTCTATTTCTTCCTCTTCTTCAATTCTTTTCCTTTCTAGAACCTTCACTTTCCTGATGTGTGAAATTGGGAGTGCCTGGGTGGCTCATTCAGTTAGGTGTCCAGCTCTTGGTTTCAGCCCAGGTTGTAAACTCACAGTTTGTGAAATTGAGCCCTACATCAGGCTTTGTTCTGACAGTGTAGAGCTTACTTGGGATTCTTTCTCTCCCTCTGCCCTTCCCTGCTCGCTTACATGTGTATGCTCTCCCTCTCAAAAAAATAAACTAAAAAGAAAAAAAATTTTTAGGAATTAAGTTAAATTAAGGAGAGCATGGGTGGCTTAGTTGGTTAAGTTCCGACTCTTGATTTTGGCTCAGGTGATGACCTCAGGGTTTGTGAGTTTGAGCCTCGTGTGGGGCTCTGGCTGATAGCTCGGAGCCTGCTTGGGATTCTGTCTCTCCCTCTCTTTCTGCCCCTCCCCCTGCTTGTGCTCACTGTCACTCTCTCCCTCAAAATAAATACATAAACTTAAAAAAAAATTAAAATGTATGTCAGGGCATAGCACATAGTAAGCATATAAGTTATATTAGTTCCACTGTCGTCTTCTGCCTGCCCCATCCAAGCTTTCCTGTAGGTATAAGGCAAGATTGGAGCACCCACCAAGGACAGGTGGGCATTTGCCTACTTGCCTACAGGGGAATGTGAACTTCTGACATGTTTCCAGGAGATTAAAAAAAAGGGTCATGTGGAATCAAATACCTGGAAATTCTGCCTGATGACCTGACATCATGGGTGTTTCCCTAACCTGGCTCATAAAGTAAGCCACAGCCTCCATGAGTGAGAGTGGTTGAAAAAGAACTCTTCCCTGCATCCTTTTTTCTTCATAAGTCTAAGAAATACTCTGATTCAATGCTGAATGTAAGTTAAAGTTATGGAATGGGGAAGTTCTCAGAAAGAACATGGTTAGGTGGGTTTTAGTTAGAATGTCTGTGTTCTTGACCCCCCCCCAGCTTTACCACCAACTAGCTGTCTGACCCCAAGGAGGTCTTGTCACATGTTAAAAGTTCTCTTTCATATTCTGTAAAGAGAGGGAGTTCAGCTATATCCTCTCCAAAGCCCCTTAAAATTCAAAGAGTCTTCTCTGGTGTTATGTCATGAGGGATACTGCAGTGGTCCCGTAAGAATGTGTAAAAGCACCTGTAACCCCAGTCCAGCCTGCACACTGTAGCACAGTGAGCTTCCTCATAAATAAATCTGATTACGTCCTCTTTAAGAATCTCTGCTGACTCCCTTTTGTTTAAGCCTTACTGCTTATCCACAGACTATTTGCTCTACATCACATGGGAACTTGCTAGGAATGCAGAATCTCAGGCCCTACTACATACCAAGTGAATCAGGACAGGCCTTTTAACTATCCCTGGATGATTCTTTAGCACATTAAAGTCCGAGATGAACTGATATAAGTTCAAGCTCAGACTCTCTTGGATACCTCTCCTGCTACATTTCTGGTCCCCCAAACACCTCATAGTTTTTTCCTTCAGTGCCTTTACTCATTCTGTTTCCTCTGCCTTTTTCTACCACCATCCTCCCCTCCTCCCTCTACTCCACGTGAGCACTTCTACTCATCCATCAAAACCATCCTCTGGTGCTTCTTCCCCATTTTGCATAAAAAGAATGATAGAGTCCTTCCCCTGGGATTCCACGTCAGCCTGTGTACATCTTTACACATTACATCAGCCTGTGCATGCCTTTTAAGGTACTCATTTACCTGTCTCTCCCTCCAGGCTTGCAGCTGCTTCACCTTATTCCATAGATATTTATTGAGTACCAGGCAATCCACAAAGACTGAGCGTGTTTTTTATTCATCATTCTGTCTTCAGCCTGTAGCACAGTGAATGGTACATTTTGTTATTTCACTAGGAAAAGAAGCTAACACTGATGAGCTAAATACTAGGTGTCAGTCATCATGTCGGGCATTTTAATGTACATGTTCCAATTTTTTTTAATGTTTATTCTGGGGAAGAGAGAGATAGCATGATCAGGGGAGGGGCAGAAAGAGAGAGAGAGAGAGAGAGAGAGAGAGAGAGAGAGAGAGAGAGAGAATCCCAAGGAGGCTTCACGCTTAGGAAAGAGCCCAATGCAGGGCTCAATCATGACCTGAGCTGAAATTGAGTCAGACGCTCAGCCAACCAACTGAACTACCCAGTGCCCTGTACATGTTCCAATTTAATCTGGGAGAGAACTACAATGTTGTTTGTACAGTTGATGAGACCAAGATCCTAAAGGTTAACACACTGCCCCTAGCCGTGTCACTGGAGAGAAAGGTCTTTCTCTACCCACCTCAGTTCTCATCTTTTTCTACACAAGAGTAGAAGACGTTCGTTTTCCTTAGTTGTTTCGAGAAGTCACTCCTTCCCTTGGGCCAGTACAATGTTTAGAACAGAAAGTCCATTTCACATTGGCCAAAATGTCAAGAAAAAGACTATTTCCTCCCCAGAATGCCTTTAGCTTCATCACAGGAATCCTCACATCACCCTCTGGTAAAAACAGACCTGTTACCCCAGTCCGAAAGGGCCTGGACCGCTGGAGTTGGAATTGTGTAGAGTATTGTTTTCTTAACTGTGTTGACAGACTACATGACCCAAATTCTCAGAACAGAATGTTTTCTGGCAAGGCAGGACAATTATGGTCCCTGAATACTTCCCTGCTGAAGGAGTTTTGAAGTAGCCAAGTAGTTATTTTGCCAAAAGCACACATAACTTTCATCTGGTTTTGAATACTGAGAGTTATATGTAAAAGGCCAAAAAAAAAAGAATATCAGATATTCTGACAGGCATGCTCATGACCTGCCCCTTTGATTCTGTATTCTCAAATAAAGGGAACCTTTCACTTAGTGTCATACACCAGGAGAGGAAATGAACAGCAATAGAGATTTTTCTCTGAAAAGCCACTTGAAATGAATTCTGTTATCCTTCTCCCCTAAGAGAAGAGATACAGTCTACATACGGTTTCAAACTGCACCCACTCAGGGCCGTGACTGGTGGCAAAAATAATCGGATAAACATTCTGTCCTCTTACATAGTCTACAGGTGCACTAAATGTCCAAGGCTAGAGGATTAGCTAAGTTAATCTGTTCATTCATACAATGAAATGCTGCATAGCCAGTCTAGTAACAGAATATCTAAAGATGTGGGGAAATATTCGATTTGGCATGCTAAGTGAAAATATAGCACCATATTTGGTACTATATATAGTACCATTTTGGTACATATTTATAGTACCAATAAATATGACCATATTTATTTGAGAAAATGCTTTATTATGTATTTGCAAATAGAAAAGTATCAAACTAATAAGAGTGATAACATCCAAAGAGATCCTACGTAGGTTCTTCTTCCCTTTTTTATGGTGTGTACTTTCAAATATAAATGACAGAGCTTCTACAGTATGAAGAAAGTTAAGCACTTTTATGAAAAGAAACTCATGGGCCCAAGGCAAAGAATCTGAACCCCTGGGAATTGAAATTAAGGTATTAAATTGGAGTTAAATCGGGGAGTGACTTCAACAAGGCTGGCGTTTGGTTCTGGATCATACAACCCTGAGGTGGCCAGCAGTGAGATGTGTTCTTGGGGCTCGTGAGGGAAGACACACGCAATGGAAAGCCAGCCTTTGGAAGTGAACTGGCTTGTGCCACTTCTCACTTCCTTGAGCAACAGGCCCCAAATGGCCATCCAGTGGGGATAAGAATCATCCAGTCTTACTGTTTCCATTACTGCTGGTGACTTCCTCCTGGCTGAGCCGGTGCCTGCAGCAATTTACATAAACCCACACTTCACACAGAGAGAGAGTAGGGTGGGAAACCAGAGAAGGGAGTAAAGTTGCCAGAGAGGATTCTCATCCTGTTCCCACCTTAGCCCTGCTGTTGGGATGCTTTTGTGACAAATATGGTAACAGCTCTGGGTAATTTCACTGGGTTCACTTGTGACTGGAGCCACTGAGCCAAGGGCTGCAGAGATCTGAAATCCCTGAGTTGGTTTTGGGGGGGGGGGGGGAGCTTCTGTGCCTCCAAAGGGGACAGCCTCTGCTCTTCCCAGCCATTAATGCTGTTCAGAAATGCAGGCCTGGAGGCACCTGGGTGGCTCAGTTGGTTAAGCGTCCAACTTCAGCTTAGGTCATGATCTCACAGTTCATGAGTTCGAGCCCCACGTTGGGCTCTGTGCTGACAGCTCAGAGCTTGGATCCCACTTCGGGTTCTGGGTCTCCCTGTCTCTCTGTCTCTCCCCCACTTGCACTCTGTCTCACTGTCTGTCTTTCAAAAATAAAGAATTTAAAAAAATGCAGGCCTGGCCTTATTAGATCTTCTGCCTTCTCAAAGTCATTTTTTTTTAGTGTTTAGTTTTTGAGAGAGAGAGAATCGGAAGCAGGCTCTAGGCTCTGAGTTGTCAGCACAGAGCCCCATGTGGGGCTCAAACTCACAAGCCTCATGAAATTATGACCTGAGCCAAAGTTGGTCACTTAACTGACTGAGCCACCCAGGCCCCCCTCAAAGTCATTTTTTTAAACAAGAAAATAAATGTTTAATGTTGTGAAGGTCAAAACATTTAGGAGCCATCTCTTTTCCACCTCTCTCTCTCTAAGAGGATTTTAGGAGCATTTTATGAAAAGCAACAAACTGCTTTCTTTCTTTCATTTTTTTAAGTTTATTTTGAGAGAGAGACAGAAAGAGCACACATGTGCAAACGGGAGGGGCATAGAGAGGCAGAGAATCCCAAGCACCTCTGTGCAGTCATCTTGGAGCCCAATGTGGGGTTTGAACTCAGGAACCATGAGATCATGGCCTAAGCTGAAACCAAGAGCCGGATCCTTAACCAACTGAGCCACCCAGGCGCCCCAACAAGCCGCTTTCTTGAGGGGCTAGAAAATGTATCACCCATAGCATCCCTAACCCTAGTATAATTGTAGCTCCCATCCAGCAAGGCCTAAAGGAGTAGTGAGAAGGGGGTCAGTGTAGATGGAAGCACTACCCACTGAAGCCCTAAAATAGTATGGAGTCCACTGAAAGAGGAGAGGAATCATGGGCCTCATGTACTGGCCTACATTTGTCAAAGGGTGCAGCCAACTCCCTGGAAAGAGAAGGGCCAAGGGAGGGAGGAGTGCAAGACTTCATCCTGTTTATTCCAGATCCACCTCCTCCTCGAAGTCTCTGTTCCCAGCCTCCCTGATTAGAATAATTAGTCCCTCTTCTAAACCCCTGTATACTTAAAAAAACTTTTTTTAATGTTTTATTTATTTTTGAGAGAGACAGAGTGAGAGCAGGGAAGGAGCAGAGAGAGAAGGAGACACAGAATCTGAAGCAGGCTCCAGGCTCTGAGCTGAAGAGCTCCAGGCTCTGTCAGCACAGAGCCCAACGCCGGCTCGAACCCACAAGCCGTGAGATCATGACCTGAGCCACCCAGGCGCCCCATCCCATATACTTTTTGATTCAGTCATAGCCTTTATCATGTTTTCTCAATGGTCTAGTTATTTATATACTAGTTTCTCCTTTATTCAGTTAACGTTATAGGTTTAAATGTATCCTGCGGGTGTGGGGATAAGCTGCTTTTAAGACAGCGATCACGGGTGTTCCACCATCATTGAGTCACTGCACTATGCCAGGCACAGACTAGGGATTGTGAGGTATAAAAGGCACAGGCCTGCCTTCTGGAAGTCCTTGCTGTAGCCTGCAGGGTGAGCATAAACAATTTACAAAATGATTCTTGGGGTGTTTGGGTGGCTCAGTCAGTTCGGCATCAGACTTCACCTCAGGTCATGATCTCTCTGTTGGAGAGTTTGAGGCCTGCGTTGGGCTCTGTGCTGATAGCTCAGAGCCTGCAGCCTGCTTCAGACTCTGTGTCTCCCGGTTTCTCTGCCCCTCCCCAGTTTGTACTCTTGTCTGTCTCTCTCTCTGTCTCTCTTAAAAGTAAATATGTAAGTAGGGATGTGAACTTCGCTGAGGGTGTGAGGTGTTTCTGGGTTTTGTCATGAGGAGTAGTAACAGCAATAATGATTGAGCATTTCATTGGAGCCAGGTAGGGTGCTGAGCACGTGTACTAGACTGGCCATTAGAGGCCCACTTGGCAGTGTGGGTCCCTGCTGAGTTTAGAGTCCATTCTGGGGACACACACACACACCCTAACAGACTAAATCAGTTTCTCTCCTTAAGTATTTCTGAAAATGGAAACAAGCTCTTCAGCCTCCCTTTCCAAATGAAGAAGCATTAGACTAAACCAAAAGAATGCACATCAAAGTACAGTACCTACCGGCCCCTGACAATCTGGAGCTCTACGGGCTCCTCCTTGGTGACAAAGCCAGGCCTGCTCTAGGTGGTCTTCAGTACGTGGCCAGGATGGGATTGGGGAGCTGTCAAGACCTCAGTGAAAGTGTACAGGAGCCACTGTGTTTGAGTCTGTGATTCCAACATGGACGGTTGCCCACCAGATTTCTTTCCAGCTTCCAGTCTGATTTGGAAGTTCCCTAGGTCTGCCAGAGCTATTTGCTGGTTGCTTGCATTGGTAGATGAGCACTACTGGTCAAAATCAGGGTTAGCCATGCACAGACAAAGCCACTACTGATTTTCCTGCATCTCAGAGCTTATCCCAAGTGGCGGAGGGCCGATGGAAGCAGCCAGAAGCAGGTTCCAAGTGGCAGGAACATAGATATTCCCAGTTGAACAGGTCAAGCTGACCTAAATGAGGGTATTGAGATGGATTGTCTAGGCAGATAACTCACCCATTCT
The DNA here is from genome assembly GCF_014898765.1 of Herpailurus yagouaroundi. NCBI lineage: Eukaryota > Metazoa > Chordata > Mammalia > Carnivora > Felidae > Herpailurus > Herpailurus yagouaroundi. The sequence continues at coordinate 9,733,353 of NW_024412426.1, forward strand.
CCCTTTAGGTGAGAACAACCTAAATTTGTTCTTGTGCTGTATTGAGGGAGCCCCCCCTGCTCAGCAAGACTGAGAGGCCAGGATTTGGTATTTGAGCAAGGGGGGCAGGGGCAGCAATGTTCTGAGGCTGTGCTCGTGAGCCATTATGCCATTATGGAGGGAGTCTGCTCCCCTCGGGGCCTTAGAACTGCTTTAAAGCACACTTTCCCAGTTGACTGGCTCTGATTAGTTGTCATTTGCATGTTGTGGATAGTGACTGCCTGTGCGTTCTTTGCTGTTATCTCTAGTGTTTCTATTATCTTTGATAAATATCCTTTGATGTCTTTGTTTTCTTTATGCATCAGATTTTTTTGTTTTGTTTTCATGTGGTAAGGAATACAATAAGCAAAGATGAAAAGGATGTTAACAAGGTTAAAATTAAACTGAGATTTTCTGGTCCCCATTGACAAAAATGTAAATGGAAGCCAACTAGCACTTTTTGTTCTTGGCTGTGTAACCATGGGTTCTGTGGCATTTAACACCTGCTAGCCATAGCACAGTTTTCCTTTGAATTTTCATTCTCTAGCCCCCATCATCTTCACCTGCACTTTGATTGAGAACACGTCACTTTATATGATGTGTGTAAATCTGTTTCTAGATTTTAAAATCAGTATGATTTTTAAGGAAAAGAGCCCTTATTGCCTTAAGCATCAGATCCTTACAGGGTCATTGCTCTTCAGACTGCCCAGTGCATGCATGCAGATCACAAGGGAATCTTATTCCCATGCGGATTTTGACTGGGGAGGACTGTGTGAGGACTGGGACTCTGCATTTCTTACAGACCCCAGATGCCTGTGCTACTCTTCCACAGACCGTGCTTTGAGAGGCAGTGACAGCCAAGTTCCTCTCCGATGTTAATCCTGTTTGATGTAAAACTAGCAAATACAATTGAAGCTTAATTTGCTGTCACAAATATTAAGTGCTAAAATTCTTAAATATTAAGATCGAATTTTCCTATCTTGTAAGCCTAAAAGATGATTGCCTCTCACCAAATGGAATGTTAAATTCTCATTTCACCACGGCTTCAACCATTTGTTCTTCCCCAAAAGGGCAAAAGCTTACTAAGTAATTACTTTTTAAATATTACTTGTGGGGATATTTAAATGTAAAGCCTTTGCTGATAAATAAGTGATGTGTTGCTCACATAAGTGAAGCATATGTGAACAACTAGAGAAATCACTCAAAAAACAAGGAAAAACTCAGGCATTATTTAGAGCAGGTTAACAGTTTTACACACTGGCCGGGTGGACTTTTAATAACTATTAACAAAAGGGAGCAGTTTATAGATTTGAGGGTTGGTTGAATAATATTCTAAAAAAGTCTTAATATGCATTTCTTCTTTTTTTTTTTTCCTGTGTCCTTTAGAGAAATCAACTTTTCAGTCATTGGTCAGTACGTGGACTATCTTGTGGAAGAACAGGGAGTGAAGAATATTTTCGGTGAGTCATCTTTAGAGATTTCTCTATACATCTCTAGCCAAATCCTTAGAGAGTAGCTCTTACCTGGTTACTAGTAGGAGGTCACAGTGTCTTGTGCCATAGGTTACTGGCTAAGCTAAATAAAATTTGTGAATCTGTGGACTCATCAGTTTTAGATGTGGAAGGCATCTCAAGAGATTATCTAATTTGGTGGTGTACCTTCAAAACAGATAAGGTATTATTTTTATCCCCACTTAAGGAGGAAAATCTATGACTCAGATATATTATTCAGGGTGCCTAACGCACTGAACCAAGAAATGGTAGAGTAACAGCAAAATCCAGACTTCTCTGTCTTAAGAATGGGCTTTATTCTGACCTCAACCAGACCTTTCATATGGTAAATGTAGAAAGACTCGACATGCAGCACACAAGGGAATCACAGGTCCAGCAGTTACCCTCATTCATTTCAGAGACGGTGGAAATTAAAAAGTCAGACCCTGAATATTTCAGGCCTGAGAACTATGCTTACCTCTGGTTGAGTTACCCCTTGTGTTGTGTTCTGGGTGCTTGACTCCATAGACTGGACACTACGTCTTTCTCCTGAGCTACTGCTCTACCAACAGGGGCCCCTTAAAAACTGGAAGCATAAGGTCAGAATCAAAGGAGGTTAAAACTTCTGTGAAAAGGTGTGCAGGCCACACATTAAAACCAGAACCTGATTACAGAACCACTTGGTGTCCGCCCTACAGCTCCAAGCTGTGGTGAGGAAGACAGATTCTTACTCATCGAAAGGCCACAGATGTCCCCTGGGTGTAGGGAAAAAGTCGGAACATCCCTACTAGTAGAGCATGTTTGAAATTTCTTAAGACCCCAAAGGAGTGGGAAAAACACTCTTTCCTACTCTCACTCCCCTTCTCTACCCCACCTGAGTGCTCAGTGTTTGGTGATCCGAAGTGCTGCCATATGCCTTAGGCTCCTGTAATGTATCCTAGTGCTGTTTGCATACTTTCTGTGGTCCATTAAGAGATTATTGTATTAGCATGGCAAGTTTTGGAAACATACAGATCTGGATTCAAACTTAGATTACTTAGTGATTCAGAGCCTCATTTTTTCATCTGTAAATGACAAAAATCATTTGTACTTTGCAGGGTTGCTGTGAGAATAAGTGAGTATGTAAGAGTGCTTATTCAAGAAATATTAATATCCTTGGTGTTTAATTATGAATTACCATTTAAAAATTGTCCTAGAGTGCTGCCATCATGTTAAACTGTAGACTGAGGTCGTTTTAGATACGCAGTATGCACCACTATCCTCATAAGTAACTCCCATGTGTGATGCCCATGACATCCCAGCTCTGGATGGTGTTGATCTTCCTGCCAATCAAGCCCAAATAATAGAACTGGGGAGTTTTGCCCAAAATTTGCCTAAAATGAGGACAGTCTCCATTCAAATACTTGCTATCTGTTCTGATAGCAAGGACAGATTTGTAATTACAAGTCATAAATTAGCCTTCCCGCTGCTTTGGCCAAGGTGAAGATAGAAAAAAGACAGAGTCTTAGATAAAAATGGAAACATGGCATTCCCCCTCCCAGATTCCATCCTCTGATCTTTCCCCATGTCCCTCCCTCGTAAGCAGGGAGTTCTGACCCTGCGTTTCCAGTGTTGCTGTTGGAGGAGCAAAAGGAATTGGTTGGCCCCACTGACTGACTCTCTGTTTGGAACAGTGAATGGCACAACGGGAGAAGGCCTGTCCCTGAGCGTCTCAGAGCGACGCCAGGTCGCAGAGGAGTGGATGACAAAAGGGCGGAACAAGTGAGTGGTGTCACCAGGATAAAGGGTCTCTTGCAGAGAGCTGTGTGGAGTACTGCTCTTTTCTGATGACACAGTCTCCCACCTTCTGGTCAGAGGTCAGGCTTGAGGCATGGGGATCCGGGCACTTCAGCGAGGCACTGAGGCAGAGGAGCGCCCCTCCTCTCTAGGTGGAAGCAGGCAGACTGCACGGCCCACCTGTCTCCCAGAGGATCCATCTGGAAGCTGCCCCTTACTGTCTATAAGGGTTACCTGTCCTTGGACTGAGGGGATAAGAGGGAGTGGGGCTGGTGACAGACTCTGCTGTCCCCTGGCTCTTCTGAACAACTCCTCTCAGGATGGGTGCCTGATGCTTATATCAGCCCTGGCTGCCTTACATCTTTTCTGTGCATGCGACTCAGCATGCTCTCTGTGGTGCTTCCTTTTGTAGTCTTAGGGAACTTTCTACATTTTCTAAACTTCAGTGTAATGATATATTTTTGTTCTAATGCTCCATTCATGCCATGGTAAGCAAATAGGACAGGATCCATTCAGTAAGCACACTCAGTTAACCAAGCTTTATTTGTCATGTGTGATGCACTGTGCTGGCACTGGGGAGATGAAACAGAGTCCCTGCCTTCAGGTTGCTTGTCATCCAATGGAGATGTCCAATCACGAAATTTAACACTGATCCTTGTGATAACCAGCATAAGCAGGGGTCAAAGAAGGCAATGATTGATGTTGCCTTAGGTGGTGGCAAAGATTGGAGGTAAGTCCCAAGTGACCCTGGAGCAGAGGTTTTCAGAGTGAAGCCCATGACCTCCTTGGGGATCCTTAAGTGACTTCAGAACACCTTGAGTACTCTGATGCTACATGCCAAGTCTGAATGCATGTCCGCATACACGTTTCCTGTTGATCCATCAGCTTTCAGCTCATTCCCAGTCAGATTTGGGCCCAAATTCCAGCAGGCCCAAACAGATTAAAGACCATGGACACAAAAAAGAGGAAAGTTAAAGATCAATATTAAGAAAAGCACCAGAAATGGGGAGAAAGTGAAGGGGACAAAGACAGAAAGCCCTCAGAAGGGCAGGAGAGAGGTCAGGGGTGAATCCCACCACTTAAGGAAGAATAGTTTCAGAGCACGCCAATGTAGCACAATAATTAGGAGTGGGGACTGTGCAGCCAGACTGCCTGAGTTTGGGTCCTGGTTCTGTCTCTTACTAGCCTTCTGAACTCAAGTCCTTTAACCGCCCTGTGTTTCACCTATGAAATAGGAATAAAAGTACATGTCTTCTAAGATGGTGGCGAGGATTGAGACGGTGGCTGGCACACAGTACCGAGTGTTACATAGGAATTCATTGTAATTCTTGGCAGTAGATGCTGTGTTACCACATTTGTTATAAATATTGGATGTTGTGAAAGTCAGTAGATGGAGGGCTGAGAAGACCGCTTGGTTTGCAGTAACTGTGACCAATGACCTCAGAGCAGAGCCAGTGGGGTTGTTGAAACAGAAGCAGACCGCAGTGAGGTGTAGAAGGCAGCAGGTGTGCGGAGGTGGGGGCCATGAGTGCAGCCCATTCTCCAAACGTTTTCTGGTGAAGGGAAGGAGAGATGGAGTAGTAGATTAGGGAGGAAGAAGCAAGATTAAAAGAAGGGTAATTTGTTGTAAAGCAGGGTAGTTCTGCGCATGTTTCTCTGCCAAAAAGACACCGTTATGGGAGAAAAGATTAACAAAGAGAAGACAGCTGCTACCTTTGATGGGAAGGTCTGGGGGCACGCGGGGCTTGAGATAAAACCAAAAGTAGACAACGGTAGAGGACAGCCACGAAGCTAGGAGGAAAGCATAGATGGGGAGGTAACTAAGTGTAGAGGCACAGAGAAGGAGAAGGGGGGCAGTCTGTGTATGAAACATCTTTATTTCTGGTGTATTGGAAGTGAAGACATCTGCCAGGAACAAGGAGTTGGGCTGGAATATAGAGCTTGAGAGTAGTCCAGATTTGAAGTAGCCATTGCAGGGAATTGGAAGGGAAGTCCGTCGTGATGACCAGAAGGCTTTCTGGAGCCTTGTTCTCCTGCATTGGGAAATTACGAGTTGGTATCAAAGCCACAGGGTGGTTTTTTCTAGCAGCAACTAATAGCAGGATAGAAGGGAGGAAGGAATGTGTGACTTGTTTTAACCTAGGCCAGGAGAAGGGGTGTGAAAGGTTTGAGGAGGTCATGCGGACAAGCTACTGGTAAGAGTAGAGCACATCAGTCAGCCTTCCCTTCTTTTCGAGGGCTTTTCCTATAAAAATGCAAACCTGATCACATCACCTCTTTAGTGAGGCCCATTTCACCTGAGACCTAACAAGTCAAGAATCGCTGAGGACTCACTGATCGGGCCTAAACAAGAATGTGGTGTCTCCATCCCCTGAGGATGGCACATGAGTCATTCAGAAGCCCTCAGAAGAGTCACTGGGATGACTGGCCTCACAGCTGAGTTTTATTAACCCTCCCTGAGGACACCCGTCTCACTGTGGCCTCCGCCCACGGGGTCACATGGAGCACCTCCGAAGATGAATATTGGGGTCTCAGAGGAAACCTTTCTTATAAGAGGCCAAATTCTGAGGACTTACAAGACAGGGAAAAGCTTTATGCAGTGAATTCATTTCTCATATGGCTGGTTCCTGGCTGTACTCTTTGAAGAACCTCTTTATTTTTATCTCCAACCAAAAAATGTCTCAATTTTACACCTATCTCCAGGCACCTATCACCATCAAATACACCATCTAAAACAGCGCTTCATCAAAGATAGTATTCAAGTATCAATCGCGCTGGTCAGAGTGGCTAAAATGAACAAATCAGGAGACTATAGACACTGGCGATGATGTGGAGAAATGGGAACCCTCTTGCACTGCTGGTGGGAGTTCAACTGGTGTAGCCTCTCTGGAAAACAGTGTGGAGGTTCCTCAAAAAATTAAAAATAGAACTAGCCTATGACCCAGCAATAGCCCTGCTGCTAGGAATCTACCCAAAGGATGCAGGAGTGCTGATGCATAGGGGCACACGTACCCCAATGTTTATAGCAACACTTTCAACAATAGCCAAATTATGGAAAGAGCCTAAATGTCCATCAACTGACAAATGGATAAAGAAGACGTGGTTTATATATACAATGGAATACTACTTGGCAATGAGAAAGAATGAAATCTGGCCATTTGCAGCAATGTGAATGGAACTGGAAGGCATTATGCTGAGTGAAATAAGCCAGGGAGAGAAAGATAACCATATATTTTCACTCATACGTGGATCTTGAGAAACTTAACAGAAGACCATGGGGGAGGGGAAGGGGGAAAAAAAGTTACAGAGAGTGAGGGAGGCAAACCATAATAGACTCTTAAGGACTGAGAACAAACTAAGGGTAGATGGGGGTGGGGGAGAGGGGAAAGAGGATGATGGGCAGGGAGGAGGGCACTTGTTGGGATGAGCACTGGGTGTTGTATGGTAACCAATTTGACAATAAATTATATTTTAAAAAAATATCGATTAATCGGTTATTGGTTTCAAAATTCTGCTTCGTTGGACCTTAAATTTTATTTCCTGGACATTCTTTTTTTTTTAATCCTTTATTAGATTAGTTTTAAATAGACCACTATAGAATTTAATGGCTTTGAGATTGAGATTAGTGAGGCATTAGCCGACTTCCAGGATTAGTGAGACAGCACAAAGCAGGATAGTGCAGCCCTTCTGTGTTACTCTAAACTCCCAAGTGATGCAGCTTGTTTTCTCCTTTGCAGGCTTGATCAGGTAGTAATTCACGTAGGAGCACTGAGCTTGAAGGAGTCACAAGAACTGGTATGTATGGAGGTCCATCTGGGAGAGACCACTCAAGGGTCCTCCTTTTTCTCTTATTACTGGAGTACAGTTGACATGTACAATGTTATATTAATTTCAGTGAAATTCATATAGTGAGCTGATAATTGTATGCATTAGTCCGTGTTCACCAGGGTAAGTGTGGTCACCAGCTGTCATCATACATGGTTATTACAATATTATTGTCTATATTCCCTATGCTGTGCTTTTCATCTCTGTGACTTGTTTTACAATTGGAAGTTTGTACCCCTTAATCCTCTTCATCTATTTTGCCCATCCCCCCACTACCCTCTCCTCTGGCAACTACCAGTTTGTTCTCTTCATTTACGTATGTATTGTATATCTCTCTTTCTATTTTTTTGTTTATTCATTTCTTTTGTTTTTTAGATTCCACATAAGGGAAGGGGCTCCTTTTTTATGCTGAGGTTAAACTCAATACTGTTTTTGCTGTATATTGGACGCTGTCATGGGGAGTATGAGATGAGGGACCTCAGAGAGCTCACCATCCAGAAGCAGGCACAGAGCCATGATGAGAGTAGCCCGAGGTGATAACTCCTGTAGCAGAAGTCAGGGTGGGTATAGATGGAGCTAAGTTTGCGAGTCAGGAGAACTTGAGCGAACCTCAGCTTTCCCTCGGAAGCAAAGGGCAAAGCCATCTGCTGGGCATGAAGGAGATGGTAGATGGGGTTCAGGTGTGAAGAGCAGTTACCACCTCAGAGAATGGGAGAGAGAACTGAAACACAGGAAGACCGTCCCACCCATGTTCGAATCAGCATTATCTATAATGTAAAGAGGCAGAAGCAGCCCAAATGCCCATCAGTGGATAAATAGATAAAATGTGGTATAGGGGCGCCTGGGTGGCGCAGTCGGTTAAGCGTCCGACTTCAGCCAGGTCACGATCTCGCGGTCCGTGAGTTCGAGCCCCGCGTCAGGCTCTGGGCTGGTGGCTCGGAGCCTGGAGCCTGTTTCCTATTCTGTGTCTCCCTCTCTCTCTGCCCCTCCCCTGTTCATGCTCTGCCTCTCTCTGTCCCAAAAATAAATAAAAAACGTTGAAAAAAAAAATTAAAAAAAAAATGTGGTATAGACATACTATTAAAGGACAAAAAGGCAGCTGAGTAATTTAAAAGATCCAGCAGCATCCAATCTAGCAAATAGAAGGGAGCTCTGGGGGGCCTGGGTGGCTCAGTTGGTTAAGCATCTGACTCTTAATTTTGGCTCAAATCATGTCATGGTTCATGAGATCGAGCCCCACGTCAGGCTCTGTGCTGACACTGTGGAGCCTGTTTGGGATTCTCTCTCTCTCCCTCTCTCTCTCTCTGCCCCTCCCCCACTCTCCCATGTGCATGCATGCTCTCACTCTCTCAAAATAAGTACAGCTTAAAAAAAAAGTTCTTTCGAGCCTGGAAAAGGAAAGGGAGTGAAGAAAAGAAAATTATTAGCAAAGAACACATTGTTTTAAGCAAGGTCATCCTCCTAAGGGGAATGGAAGGGGCCTGGCAATAAATTTCCTCATGCTGACCAGGAAGTTCCATGTTGACAGTTTAAAGGTTACATTCCTGGGAAGATTGAAACTGCAGTCAGGTTATGTATTAAGTCTTGGTTTGCTGATGTGGGGCCTTAACATAAGTGACTCCATCTGGGTCCTGTGATTTTCTTTTTAACAATACAGTGGAATATTATTCAACCTTAAAAAGGAAGGAAATCTATCCTGTCACATGCTGTAATGTAGGTGAACCTCCTTGAGGACATTATGTTAAATAAGCCAGTCACTAGAAAACAAATACTATATGATTCTTCTTAAATGAGGTATCTAAAGTAGTCAAATTCATAAAAACAAAGTAGAATGGTGGCAGAGCCTGGAGCCTACTTCCATTTCTGTGTCTCCCTCTCTCTCTGCCCCTCCCCTGCTCACACTCTGTCTCTCTGTCTCAAAAATAAATAAAATATTTTAAAAAATTTTTAAATTAATAAAATTAAAAGAAAAGTTGTAGAGATATGTTTCATAACTGCTGAACTGTACACTTAAAAATGATTAAAGTGGTAAATTTTATGTATTTTGTCACAAAAAAAATTTTTTTTAAGTAACTTATATGCCCCACATTTGGCAGACTTGAACTCAAAACCCTGAGATTAGGAGTCACATGCTCTTCTGACTGAGCCAGCCAGGTACCCCTAATTAGTCAAATTTTTAAAAAGGATTGCCCAGTGGTGCTGAAAACCAACTGAAGCTGAGTCATAAATTTCTCATACCACCATTCAACTAGGTTATGGAAATTTCTTCCTAGGTACAGTCTTCAACCAGAACACAGGTTCAAGAACACAAACAATTGGATTGCTCTGGGTTTGAAGATTAGCAGATTAGATGGAGCAAAGGGTAGGAGTAGAAGGAGTCAAAGTTGCTGGCAGAAAAGTACATGACCTGGTGGCTCCAGGACTTTGTGAATTGGGTAAAAAAAGAAAGCTCAACAATGTTGCAGTGTTTACCAGAAGGCCTAGTACCTGGACCACTGCTAAATTAACCATGTTTTCAGAATTTATATATTCTAATTCCAAAGAGTCCAATGACTTGACCTGGCCTCAACATCTTCTTGATGCATTTTGTTTTTCCTATTACTGAATTTAGAAATGGAATGCATTATACATATTTGCAAAATTGCAGTTCAACACTCTTAGGCAAGCCACACAGGAAGACATATTGCTAGATGGTTGCTTAATAAGCCTAAAATCAGAAGTTGGAGACTTGATTTATCCTTCTTATTCTTGATAGGTCTTTCAGTTTAGGTAGTATCATGTAGGAAACCTTTTTTTTTCCCATCTCTTTTCAATTGCTTTCTTTCCCTATGTGTGACATAAATTTTAAAGTATTGTCATGTCATGACATGAAAACCGTCCTCTATTGGGCTAACCACTAGAAAAGTATAATCCTAGTATAGAAATAATCCCCTGCTATAGGGATAATCCCCTACTATGGGGATAATCTTACCAATGAGATGATAATTTTGTATCTGCTTAGCCATAACTCCATTGGATGGGGTTTGAATGGGCACTGCCATCAACTGTCTTTAGCTGTTTCCTTATTTCCAGCTAAGGTTACCCTTCTACTTCTTGCCCTAAACAGAGTGCTAAAACAAATTATTCAAATACATTACATTCCAACCCCATGTTAATGAAATTACACCCAATGTCACAATTGGTCTTTGGACTATATCCCAGTCTTCTTTTTGGCTCTCCTACTTCTGCAGAAAGCTAATCAGATCTATTAGGTATAGATATTAAAGTCTCAAAGGGGAGCGTGTTTCCATTTTAGGTAGTGGGACATGTTCTGAAGCAATCCGCAAGTCCCTGCTATGTGCTCAGCACCATGATTAACTGTGCACAAGAGTAAAATCTGACCCGTGCCCTCAGGGAACTCATTCTATTTGAGAACAGTCACTGTACACAACTCTCTTGCCATGTAGTAGACTTTAGGTACTCTACTTGAAATAGATAAGGATGTTTGAGGGCCCAGCAGAAGGGAATGTTGTTTTTCCTGGAGAAATCTGAGAAAACCTCAGAATAGTGGTACAGTGTATCTTCCTTTATGTGCATAATCTTTTTCTTCTCAACCATCCTCAACTTCATTCCCAATCCATAAATTAAAATTTTTAAATAAATTTAGAATAAATTTAAAAACATGACTATTAAAGCACTGGACAGGAAAGATAGCGTCATCCAATGGATCCAATGGAACACTAGAAGAGAAATTACACCTGCAAGTTTCTCTTTAATGAACCACTCATGTCTGCTGTAGTAAGGTTTTTTTGTACTGACAGAGTCTGAAGAACAATCAGATTAAATGCACAGGCCACCTCCAGCAGCGGTCTCTACTTGGCAATTTGGGATTTTCCTGGTAATGACATTTATCATTAAATTTGGCTTATTTTCTGTTCTCTAGTGGTGCATCAGTTGCATCACTTCAGGTGCTACTGTCAGTAGTTTGTTGCTACTCTCATTATCTAACTGAAGGTGCATATAATAAGTCACTTATTCCAAGTGATATTGTAATTTATAATAAATATGTATTTGGTCTTTGCTCAGCTTCTGGCACAGAGTTCCTAACACTCTTGGAATTCTCTGTGATGAGAGCAATAAAGATGTCTCTGGTTACATGAATGAGGTGGCTTTTAGAATGCAACTAATCGAGGGGCGCCTGGGTGGCTCTGTGGGTTAAGCATCCAACTTTGGTTCAGGTCATGATCTCATGCTCTGTGAGTTCGACCCCACATCGGGCTCTGTGCTGACAGCTCAGAGCCTGGAGCCTGCTTCAGATTCTGTGTCTCCCTCTCTCTCTCTGCCTCTCTCTCTCTCTCAAAAATAAGTAAACATTTAAAAAATTAAAAAGAATGCAACTAAGGATGAGGGCTGGTTGCCAGGAGAACCAACCACATGATTAGAGGGTTGGAACTTTCAGTCCTACTCGACCTCCACCCCTGGAGAGGGAGGGGGAACTGGAGGTTGAATCAGTCACCAGAGGTCAGTGATTTAATCAATGGTGCCTCTACGGGGAAGCCTCTATTAAAACCCAAAAAGGCAGGTTTCAGAGAGCTTCCATGTTGATGAACATGTGGCAATCTGGGGAGAGTGGTGCCCCGGTGCTGGGAGAAGATGTGGAAACCATAAGCCCTGTCTCTGTCCCTGATGCTATGCATCTCTTCCACCTGGCTGTTCCTGAGTAATATCCTCTTAACAATAAACCGGTGATCTAGTAAAGAAATAGTTTCTCTGAGTTCTGTGAGCTGCTCTAGCAAATTAATCAACCCAAGAAGGGAATCATTGGAACCCCCAGCCTGTAGCCAGTGAGCCAGAAACACAGGTGACAACCTGGGCTTCTGACTGGCATCTAAAGTTGGAGGAGGTGGAGTAGTCTTATAGGACTGAGCCCTTAACCTGTGGAATCTGATTCTGTCTCCAGGTAGATAGCATCAGAGTTGATAGAATTGTGGGACACACAGCTGGTATCAGAGAATTGCTTGCTGATGTGGGGAAACCCCACACCCACATATCAGAATTGTGACTAGACCCACAATGGTCTTATTTCTTCTTTTAAAGGCCCGACATGCAGCAGAAATAGGAGCCGATGGCATCGCTGTCATTGCGCCTTTCTTTCTCAAGCCATGGAACAAAGGTAAGTAGACAGTCCAAACACATGGCGCCTCACACGGGCCACTTCTTTTTGCCTTCATTCAAAATGGTTACACTGAACTCGTGAAAGTAAAGTTTTATGGACTGACAGTGTGCAGTTGCAGTAGTATACAGCAGTATACTTGGCCAGGATATTTGGCCTCCCTGGATCCATGTGAGAAAATACTCCTTTGAGAAGGGCTTCAACTCCTTTGCCAAACAATCTGATTGGGTCATCATCCACCAAGCCCCGTGTCAGCCTATAGGTGCCTGTTTGAGTCAGGTGTTCACTCCTAGTCCAGCCGGTTTTGCAGTGTCAGAGTAACATGGCAAAACATGGGACCGGTTTTCTCAAAACAGAGGAATATAAGTGATGGGCATCTTGAGAATACACGTTCTATTCAAGATTGAATGAGTAATGAATTTGAGGGAGATTTCACAGAAACATCCATTGTCTCCCAAAATAACAAGTTAATTGCTTTCTCCTTCTCTGCTTTCTCTATGGAAACTACTTGTGGTTTCCAAGTATACTGAGTCTTTTTAATCCTCCTGATTAACAAAGAAATGCAAATTTTGAAAAGATTGAAAACAGACAATCCATGATTGCATGCATGATTAAATAAATGCATAGCTAGGGAAGCCTGGGTGGCTCAGTCGGTTAAGCATCCGACTTAGGCTCAGGTCATGATCTCACAGTTGGTGAGTTGGAGCCCCCACTTGGGCTCTATGCTGACAGCTCAGAACCTGGAGCCTGCTTCAGATTCTCTCCCTCTCTCTGCCCCTCCCCTGCTTGTGCTCTATCTCTCTCAAAAATAAATAAATGTTAAAAAAAAAAAATTTTTTTTTAAATCTCTTTCCCACTAGCCAAAGTGCAAGCAAGACTGCTAGATTTATTTATCATCTGTAGTAATGTTGCAGTTGAAGCTCACAGTGGATGATGTAGGAAACTGCAACTTCTCAGTAAAGTAGAGTGAGTTCTCTTCTGCCATATCTGGATTTCTCCCCAAACAGGGAAAGAACCAGCCTCTGGTTGAATTATTGTGAGATATGCCTCTATTCTTATAACTTCCCTCTTTAAGCAAATGTTGTTTACCTCTTTGTTGTAGAATTTTCTCAGTTAAAACTTGATGATTCTGATCCTAATGCAGATTCCTTGTTGTTCCCTGACCACGTTTAACCCTTGTGGGGAAAGAGCATAAAAGTCTTCTTGATGGGCTTCTGGCTTTTATGAGAGTATTTCATGATCTTCTCTTAATACCTGGGAGGGTTTGTACCAGTTTTTTAATAGTATTTTAGTATGGTACGAAAGTGATCATCTTATTTTGGCCTTTCTCCAGAAAGGAAAATAAAACTTTGAATGGAACAAGCTGCAATGACATTGCCGTAACAATCTCAGGGATGGTAAAAGTGATCAAGAATTTTCAGCTGCTGAGAGGGATGGTTGCATTTCATTAAATGGTTCTTTTTTGTGTGTGTGTGTGTTTTTTAGCAGGGAAAGCCAGCGTTTTATATGCTTGTTCACACCACGGCTTTTCCTGCTCTTCTTTCAGATGTCTTGATTAATTTCCTAAAGGAGGTGGCTGCTGCGGCCCCAGCATTGCCATTTTATTACTATCACATTCCTGCCTTGACGGGGGTAAAGAGTAAGTGTGGCCTCTTTCAATGTTTCTGTCCCTCCATCCCATATCTTACCCTGTTTCACTAAGAAAACTCCCACTCCATCCCACTCCACCCCACATCATCAAAGCATAATATTGTTGACCAGACAGTTCCAGTTGATCCACAATAAGTCAGTGTTATCCATCGTTGACACTTCCTTATAATGGAAGTTTTTAAGTGTGAAAGACGAGCTGACACGTAGGCACTTCTAGCAGATATGTTGTGTCTATCGCACACACCCCTGCTTCTTATATGAGAAGACACAAGCCTGTAAGACCCTCAAGGAGAAAGACTGTGTCTACCATGTCCTCTACCATATTCTCAGTGCGGTAGGTACTGAGGTACCCTGAGCCCTCCTCACTTCTCTCCTGGCTTTTCTCTTATCGTTACTATGCTTCTCCAACAAGGAGATTGTTACAATTAGATGACATTTCTTAGGGGCTTATTTTTTAGATTTCATTCCTTTCTACTTCCTTAAAAGAAAAAAGTAGAAGTTGCGCCTTGGAAACATGCACGTGTTGTCTTCAAAGAACAGAAGGTTTGGGGCTGTAATTTGACAAGTGTACAGGAACTACTAGGTGAGGGTGCGTGATGTCCAGCTGAGAACAGGTCTGGCACTCTGTGCAGATGCAGGGGGACCTACAAGACGCGGTTTGGCATCTTCTGGAGTGTGCAGATTAGTGAGGCATTGACTGTTTTGAGCAGTTCGTGCTGAGGAATTGCTGGACGGGATTCAGGAGAAGATCCCCACCTTCCAAGGGCTGAAGTTCAGTGACACAGATCTCTTAGACTTCGGGCAATGTGTTGATCAGAATCGCGAGCGGCAGTTTGCTTTCCTTTTTGGGGTGGATGAGGTAAGTCGCTCACTTGTCAGGTTAGTTGCCCTCTGGAACCATTTATAAAGCTATAGAGCAGCAGCCTCTCGCTTTCTCTTGTTCATAAAAGCGAATACTCTGTGTCTGTTTTTGACTAGCAACTACTGAGTGCTCTGGTGATGGGAGCGACGGGAGCGGTGGGCAGGTAAGCATGACGCATTTTTCCCAACAGTTATAAATGTCAAGTCCCCCAGGGAGAGGTAGTCACCACCTAATTGGTTATACTTCTTGTACAGACACCGTTTTTAATACAAATTGCCTTTCTTTCCCCCAGTCTTTCAGTACAAAGGAATTAAGTAGGGCATAGCAGTTTGTTAGCAACCCAATCATTGTCCCTATAAGCCTCTGCTGCAATCAGAGGTGAGGCACCAGAGCCAAGAGCATGCACAGAACCCGTCAGAAATTATTTAGTTACTAGTAACAGAAACCCATTCAAAGGAGCTAATGTAGACAAAGATAAGGTATAAACTACTGGAAAATTACATAAAACTCAAGAGGAGGAAGTGCAGCCAGGCCTCAGAGAAGATGAGAACCCAGAACTGCAAATCTCTCAGCAGCCACAGCAGAGCACTCTCCTGTCTATGGCCCTCTGGAGACTCTCACCCCTGTGTCTCTCTGCGCACCCCTCTATTTCCCCTCTGGCTCTGCACGTGGGCTTGCTGTGCGTCAGCATGTGCACATGGCCAATCGTGGCTGCCCAAGCATGGCACCTCAGGGTGTCACCAGATCGCACCTCCTGTTCAGTTTGCCTGAAGTCCAGTCACCTGCAGCCAAGAAAGTAGAATTATGTTGCCTACTTAGACAGGCTAGGGAAGGCAGGAAATTCGATTAGCATGTCCACTGCACATGGTAACCTAATTTATTAGAAAAGTGCCTACAAGGGATTGATTGAAATAATTTGTATTCACTGAAAGTACATTTCCTCCCTATAGGAAAAGTGTAGGGAGAAGCAAAGTAATATTGATAACATGTCTTGGTGAGTGTGGCTTTGATGAAGAATAATTAAGTTGGGAGCTCCTGGGTGGCTTAGTCGTTTAAGCATCCGACTCTCGATTTCAGCTCAGGTCATGATCTCATGGTTTCATGAGTTTGAGCCCCATGACAGGCTCTGTGCTGACAGTGCAGATCCTGCTTAGGATTCTCTGTCTCCCTCTCTCTCTCTGCCCCTACCCCACTCGCGATGTCTGTCTGTCTGTCTCTCTCTCTCTCTGTCTCTCTCAAATAAATAAATAAATAAATAAATAACTTAAAAATTTATTTAAAAGGAAAGAATAATTAAGTTGGATAATTTAATGGCTTATTCACCAAGTCAGGATGGCCAGAAATATCCATTGTCACTACAGGGACATTTCTGCCAAGGAGACCTGAATGCCTGGATATGCTGGCTGTGAAATTCTTACTTTTTTCCGCTGTAAATTCTTACTTTTTTGACTTTTGTTTTTTTGGGCCCCCATTTGGCATTTTTAATTCTGTCAACATAATCTGGAGGCAAAGTACATTTGGTTAGACTTTATTTCTTCTTCACTATAATCACATTCTCTCTAACCAAATATGCCTAAGACCCCTGGGATTTGAATTTTAATATTCTGAAACTCCCCTGACGTTCACGTACATATCGTGACCTAGAAGTGTTCCACATCTGTAAGTGACTTATCTCAGCTATTATGTTTTATTTTTCCTTACTTTATGACCAGAAGGTAATGTGGAACTTCACATTCTTGGAATCCCTTGCTGCTCATTCCAGGGTCTACATATATGAAGTACCAACAACATTCTGTTCTTCATATACCAAGATAAATATATTTTTCTGATACTGACTTAACTCTATGAGAAGTTGCTCGACACTGGGGAAGCATCCTTGTTAAGAATTTCTGTAAACATCTACCTTGCCGATTTCTCTAAAAATTCAGTGATTAGTCTAAGATATTTGTCTTTATTGGTAGCTAGAGACTTTTTTTTTTCCAGCCTACACTCTATCAGATCAAAGGACTTATTCTCACTTTTATGTTTGCTGAATTGTAATAGATGGTGGTGTGAGGTGGTGAAAGCCTTTGCCACAACTCTGTAGCCTTCTTTAAGCCGGAGTTTTTTCACAGTGAAACAGAAGCCAGGCTTACCCTGCAGGGCTTTGAGAGGATTAGACATGATTTATGTCATGCACCTGGAACACAATAGACAGTAAATGATCTCTTGTTTTATTATCTTTATTAACATTATTATTAGAAACTAGCTTCTAGATAATATATGAATTAAGCATATTTATTACAGGTAGTGTATAAACTGGGCAGAGAATTTAGACAATCTGCTGGGATTTGCCCCATTCACCCAGTTCTTCAGCATAAGACTTCAAGGCCTCAGCTCAGATGCTATATTTTATCCACAGCTCTTGGCTAGCATTGTGCCTGCACATGTGCCCTGAGGCAGGTGTTGGCCTCATTTACTCCCTACAAAATACACTAACTCCATCTCTCACTTTTTTCCTTTTTCTTCTAACTTTATCATTTTCCATTTTTCTTCCTTTTCTTTATCCCCTTTGGTGTTCTGTGCCTCCTCTTGGCACTGCTTAGTGTTGCTACAAAACTCAGAACTGAAGACACCTGATCTCTAATAGATTAGGGCCAAAAAATACACTTCTGGAAGGCCTGGTATATTTTTCCCTTTTAAGCATCAAAGGGATTGGAAGAACCTCTCCTGCTGAGTTATTGATCTTGCAGTGTATACTGTTTTCTTTCTAGTACCTATAACTACCTGGGAAAAAAGACAAACCAGATGTTGGAGGCTTTTGAACGAAAGGACTTCTCTTCAGCCCTGAACCATCAGGTTAACTTGATTTTCCCTTCATATAAATCACAGCCACTTTTCTTTCCACTGGATAATTCTTATTCTTTCTCATCAGCACTCCTACCTTACCTGCCCTTGTTAAAATTGCCCAGCTGCCTCTCTCTTCATTTTCCTTCTGCTTCTTACCTGTTCTTGTTTAAAACCAAACCTGTCCCCATTGTCTGTGTTCCCTGCAAGCTAATCAGGACCGTCCCTGTACGGGAATGATCTCTCTCTGTTCCTCCTACAAACGATCTTTTACTCTATGTTCAAAGTATTTTTGTGAGTATGAAATAACAGTGATAGATTTCTGGGGAAAATGTGACCAAATGCTGTCCCCTTGAGGACCTGACACCCAAGTCTCCAGAGTTTATGAAGAAGCTGTGAAGCTGGTAACCCCAAAATGGGAAGACTTGAGCTGAAGTCAGAGCCAGTCAGTCACCTTCACTTGCAGTGTGCTGAGAACTGGTGGAAGCATCCACCAGGCAGAAACAAGAGCCTAGTGAGTGATCTAAAAGGAGACACTGGCTTTGAACTAAGAAGAGAAAAGCAGCAGGAGATGATGCTTTACAGGGAGGAACCCGGGGGGGATAGTGGCCACTGTTAAAGCTACATGGAGGACAGGCCAGCTGTCCAGAGAATGAAGAGACTCCTGAAGGGCAGAACCAATCTCGCAGCTGGGTAATATGTGTACTCGACACAAGTGGAATGGGATGGAAAGAAAGAACGTAGGCACAAGAGAAGGACTTGGCCTCCGAAATAGTAAATAATCAAAGTGACTGAGTGGAGTATAATAAAGTGACGGAGTAGAGTATCCCAAGAAAATAAGCTGAATGAAAGGAATAGGCAAGATCAGAGCAGGTGCTCAGTCCCAATAAGATTCAGATAAGGAATCTTTTTTAACAAGACAGGCTGCCTTTCGGGAAATTAGAGATTATAGAGCAGAAGTGCAGAACATCCTGGAGGTTAGAGGGGGAGGGGGTGACCTGAGCTCCAAGTCAGAGAGAATGTGAAGTAGCAGTTGCCAGGAATGATTAATTCCCCACCTTTTAGACCTGAACATTGAGCGATCCTAAATCTACTTCCTATTTCAAGTTTAAATAGCTGATTTAATAGTTGCCTTTGTTCAGCCTCAGATCACGTGAAGCTGAGAACAAGAACAGGGTAGGGACTTAGGAAGCTTTGCCAACTAAACCAAACATTGACAAGACTTTGGTTTAAATTAAGATAAGAAGTCTGAATTGTGCAGACTTTGCCTTTTTTTTTTTTTTTTTTGCACCAATGGTTATTTTCTTTTTCCTTAGTTTCCCAGTGAAAGTTATTTCTGAAAATTCCAATCTGTTCTAAGCTGAATGACAGGGAAACCATATGATGGAGTAGACAGTAAAACAGCTGTGATAGGAGCCCTTCCATTTAGTGGTTTCTTTCATTGACTGGTCCGGTTTCCATCTCTTTCTTTTCCCCCATTAGTCCCACTCAAAATAGTATTGGTAAGGAATTTAGTTTACCACATTCTCTGTTTTATTCTTATAGAAGGCTAGTGTGAGTGGGTCTCATTTACTCATTTATTTATATGCCAAGGTCTGGGCCAAGTGCATAACTTCATTAATACTGGTCTTTGCTCTAAGGGAATATATAATCAAGTGAAGAAGCAAAAAGTTAGGGCAGAATTTATTCATTCTAATGGACTTAAATGCCATCTGTTATATTTACATAAGTGAAATGACGCGTACAGAGATGTTCCGTACAACCTTGTTTATAATACCAAAAGATGGAAACAACCCAAATATCCATCCATAAGGAAATGGTTAAATGCATTGTGTTTGAGTTACACAATGGAATTCTATGCAGCCCTTAAAAGGGTGAAATAGTTTTCTATGTACAGGCCTGGAAATATTCCATGATATATTAAATGTAAAAAAGCAGCAGGGTATAGAGTCATGAATGTGATGTGCTACAGTTTGTGTGAGAGGGAGAAAAGAACATAAATACATACGTGTTTGTAAGGTTCTGGGTGTTAAAATTTCATTCTGCACAGAATTTTCTGTTACTAGACCATATACAGTTGATGAAAACAACATAAGAGTAAAATGTTACTGAAAAGGCATCTCTTCATGAGACGGATGGAGTCTTTTTCTTATGAATTAGTTCACAAATTCTTGGATGAATATTACTTAATGCTAGCATGAGTTTAATTTCAGCATCGATATTATTTCTGGTTTTTGTTTTTAGAGAAATGAGTGCTGCGAAACCCTGTAGGAATGGAAGAAATTTTGTTACAGCGAAGTCACTCAATTCTTTGAACAGTTTTTGAGTCATGTTAAAAATCACAGAATGCTTTAGTGATTTTCACTAACAGCCTGGGTAGCAACATTGAAAATATTGTTGAAAGCAAGAAGTTGAAAGCCCTATGGTTTTTTAGAGGACTCGTTACCCATTAATTAGAGGAGTCGTTTTGTCACTTTGTCAGTGCCAATACCAGTATTTTGATCTGCTCCTTTATTTGGTTCCCAGAGGTGTCCCAAGGCAGTGATATGGGAGGTATGTCTTTATTTTTTTCAAAAGTGGGAGAAAAAGGACTATGAAAAGGAAATACAAAAGGACAACCTGTAGCTGTATTACATGCGAATTCTCCACCTCATCAGTTTTAGAAAATAGCATTTATGGATGTTGAGGATCTAGAAATTATTTATCCCCATAAATCTTAGCCTTGGCTAAATGTCCCTTAGGTATCTTGGAAAGAAAGTGCCCCAGAGGTTAGTGTACCCCAGTTTGAGAACAGCCACAATAGCTGATAGTTTAGCTATGCAAGCTAGATGAATAAAGGGTGCCTGCCCCCATCTTAGCTCTAGCCTACAATTCTATCTTTGGCACTTCTTTTCTGCAAGAGCCCTTTTAATAAAGCTTATGTATGTGAAAAGATCCTACCTTCTCCTGGGTGGATCTCAACCCCAACCTCACTTGGCTGTTTTTTTCCACTCTGACAGGCCTTCAGACAACTAGGGTGTGTGGGCTTTTTAGTTTGGGGTTTCTGTCCTTTGACTTCCAAAATTTCTAAATTGTTATCACAGCTTAGTAATACTGACTATAGATTTGTGTTTTTCTTTTTTCTTTCCAGTTTTGCATTCAGAGATTTATCAACTTTGTGCTCAAACTTGGTAAGTTTTCTGCTTTGCCTGCTATGAGTGTAAAGGAAATGGAACACCATCACTGTGAGGGTTCAACAAGGACACCTTTAAAAAAAATTTTTTTGATGTTTATTTTTGAGGGGCAGAGAGAAAGGGAGAGAGAATCTGAAGCAGGCTCTGTGCTGTTGGTGCAAAACGCAGTGTAGGGCTCGAACCCACCAAATGTTGGATCGTGACCTATGCTGAAGTCGGACACTCAGTCAGCTGAGCCACCCAGGCTCCCCCAACAAGGACACTTCTTCCTGTTCCGTTGCAAGCCGAGTTTTATTTCCAATACTAGCTTTAAGGCCAACCCTATACAATGGTGAAGTAAACCTACTTGGAGGGTCTTTGGCACCCTTCCACAAATCTCAATCCTCCATTTTATCACTTTGTTTGCCTCCCCCGCCTCTGCACACCATTTTTTTTATCCTTTTCTCCCTCCATCCTGCCGTTGCTCATTAAAATTCTACCACACAGATTTCAGCCCGAGGGCTTGGTGGGGGAAGGCAGTCTGAACACAGACCTTACTAAATTGTGAATGACTGACAGCTCTCCCAAGAGTATTTGCAATGTAAAGAGAGTTTATTAACATAAGTAAGCTCAGATGATGGAGGTTTGGATAATAGGACAGAGTAGAATTTGAGGGAAATACAGTGAATTTGCATAGAGAAACCTCCTCACAATCTCCTAAATCTTATCCTGTGACAAATGCCACCATTTAGTCCACCTCTTGAGGAGGTTGGCCCTTTCTGAGAACTTGGGTCGAGTCCAGGAAAAGTTTTAGGTTTGTTCTTGGCAGACCTCCCACCTCCCTTTCAGAGCCTTTTGTCTTCTGGCGACTCCTCCAGAGCTCCAAGCACCTATCACATGGAGCACCTCATTCCTGCAAGGTCCTCCACTAGCTGTCTTCATCCTTCGAAGATGCTGTTTCCCATTCGCTCTTCCACTTCCATGATTGTTGTCCTATTTATGTGCCACAAGTACTGTATTATTCCCTTGTCCTACCTAAGCCATACTTTTCACAAAATTGTGGGTTTGGTGTGGTAGGTGTGTATGTTCCTAAGGTACATTTAAATAAATATTAAACTATTAAAACTAGAGCTAAAAGTGTGCTTGTGTACATATAAGATTGTCTAGCAGTGACACTGCAACATTTCTGCCACATAGAGCTCTAACGTACTAGCTGATACTCTTGCCAGAATATATGCATTTTTTTTTAAGTTTATTTCATAAGAGAGAGAGAGAGAGAGAGAGAAGGGGAAAGAGAGAATCCCAAGCAGGCTCCATGCCGTTAGCAGAGAGCCCGTTGTGGGACTTGAACTCACAAACTGTGAGATCCTGACCTGAACTGAAATCGAGTCAAACACTTGATGGACTGAGCCACCCAGGTGCCCCCAGAATATTTGCGTTTTGAATGTGGACTCTTGAAGATAATTTTTATGATTTAAGAGAACACATCTTTAAAGAAATCATTTCAGACTTCTTTGGCAGGTTGGAGCTTTCGTGATTTAGTCAAGGAGAGACTATCTTAATAAATTTGTAGTCTACAGGGCACCCGGGTGATTCAGTTGGTTGAGCATCCGCGTCAGCTCAGGTCATGATCTCGTGGTTTCTGAGTTCAAGCCCCACATCGGGCTTGCTGCTGCTGTATGTGCAGAGCCTGCTTCAGATTCTGTCCCCCTCTCTCTGCTCCTCCCCCACTTGCACTCTCAAAAAATAAATGCTTAAAATAAATAAATAAATAAACTTGTAGTCTTACTATGAGGGTAGCTCCCTATTCCACCATTTGTAATAAGCCTGGGGGGGCCATTTTGCATTCATCAAACTATACTGTATCTTTGGTCATGTTAGTATTTTCCTTCTCAATGTTCAATTAGTTAACTTAGCAAAAGAAAGTTATGTTTCATACCCTAGATCCAAAAATGGTAGCTGATTAAAACAAATATCTGGCTGTGCTGTATTGTTTCCTTAGATCCGCCTTCAAAATCCCTAATTCTATGTTTAGCTCTGTTTTCTACTATTTCATTTCACTGAATGTAAATTTTTCATTTCTAGTATTTCTTTTTGTTTTTTTCCCCCAGATATTTCTGTATCATCAATTCTCAGGATGTAAGATTTGTCAGTTAAGCATTTGCTAGCTCTTGTGTGACTTCTTTTTCTCATGTATTTTGTAAATTTTAATTCTGAATTTGTCTTCAGAGACTTGTTTTCTGGAGAATCCACTGTGCTCTAGTTTATAAGGTGTCGTAACAAGTGGTTTTACATTTGCCTCTGTTGGAGCTTTTACCAATTCTAACCAGTTTTTAGGTTAATTTCTTAATCCAGTTCTTACACCAAGTACCTAATGCAAATGTGGACTCAGTGTTCATATATGGCAGAAACTTGGGGTTTCTTTCATATGATCTTCTTCCATCCACAACCGTGGTGGAAATGAAGCTTCCTTGCCTCTCTTATGCCGAGGCCGGCAGGCTGGCTCCCAGTTTCACACAGGGAGTTTAATTCAACCCCCTCTATGCACAGACCCAAGACTTCTTCTTGGATTCCTGACCAGCTTTATAACACCAGCTCTAAAACAGCAGCATCTTAAATAGTGCGTTTCTCAGGGACTTCTTAGATTTACTTGAACTAAATTCTGTCTTAGCGATGAAGTCCTATCATTCGATCCATGGCAGTATATCCCTGAATCAGATTATCCTCCTGGACCAGTTGGCTTCAGCAACTCCTCACCACACTGACTTCCCTCTTCCCGATACCTTTGGTCCCTCCTTGTTTCTGAGGTTGACTTTGAGTCTTCCTTTGTTTTGTTTTACTGTTTGCCAAGTTGTTTAAAATATTCCATCTTTTCTATGTGTTTGAGACAGGAAGAGGAATTTCCTGTGTCTGCTAAGTCTGCCATAGTGACCGGAAATGTTCCCCTCTTTTATTCCCACCTTATCCTGTCATTGAAGTCACTGTAAGAATGTGATCTCGCTTTGAGATGTTTGTGGCAAAGTGGACAGTCCCAGTCACATTTCCTCATTTGTTTTTCTTATCTAGGTTTTGGAGTGTCACAGACGAAAGCCATCATGACTCTGGTTTCTGGGATTCCAATGGGCCCACCCCGGCCTCCCCTGCAGAGAGCTTCCAGAGAGTTTATTGATGAAGCCAAAGCTAGTCTGGAGAGCCTGGATTTCCTTTCTTCCACTGATTTAAAGGATGGAAACTTGGAATCCTGTAGCTAAGGCCTTTCTATCAAATCAGAGTGTGTACCTTGAATACTGCATTCATTTCTCAAGGGCTTTTTAAATGAACTTGAACTAAACACTTTTCTAACAAATGAAATCTCACCTCAATCGACAAGTATTTAAGTACATTCTGTGATCCTAAAATGTTTAATTTTTGTGAAGGGGCAAAAACCCTAAATGGGGTCATGAACCCTAAATCATTCAATATTTCACAACATTTTTGTGGAGAAATTTCTGCTTATATGGATGAAATGGAATCAAGAGGAAAATTATAAGTGATTCATTCCACTTGCCTTTAGGAGCTCCCATTATCTTGATTTCTGATTCTTAATCCTATTTTAAAATTTTCTAGTTTTAAACCCCTATAATGTACTTTCATTTTAATAAATATTCATTTGGAATCTAGGACAGTTCTGAGCTACTGCATTTAGGCGGGTACACTTACTTCAATACCAAATTACAACATGACTCAACTTTACACAACTATTAACACACCAGCTCACTTTGCTGCTCAGTCTAACTCTAGACTATCTGCTTTCAGATTAACTGTGATGTCACAGTTTTCCCCCCAAACATTGGGTTATATGGAAACTTGCTTGACCACTAAAGGGCCCATGAGAGTGCTTTTCACAGAACCAAGAAAAGGCCCTCCCCAAAGATGAACTCAGGTCTCCACTTCTTGCTATACAGAGAACTTGTCACAGCTCAAAATCTCAAAGAACCAAAGGGCTCTCCCCTGGGCACCACATACTTCCCCTTTCCCCATTGAGAAGAAAGTGTCTCCCCAACAGGTCCCTGAATTACTGGAAGTGAAGGCCAATGTCCCTTTTACAGTTAGCCCAGGGGCCCCTGTTATTTCTAGGTCATACTTTCAAGCACATTTCTTCAGTGAAGGAAGATTTGAGGAGGACCCAAAGATTTTATTTCAGTCTAGCTTTCCCTACACACCTTCTTTACTCTTTCCTTTCTACGTACTATATCCCTGGCTGTTTAATCTCTTTTCCAGCAAACCCTTGTGAGCGCTTCCTAGTAACAAAATATACTGCCAGTCAACCCTTGATGATTTTATTTATTTAAAAAAAAATGTTTTTTAATGTTTATTTACTTTTGAGAGAGAGAGAGCATGAACAGGGGAGGGTCAGAGAAAGAGGGAGACAATAGAATCTGAAACAGGCTCCAGGCTCTGAGCTGTCAGCCCAGAGCCCAACGTGGGGCTCAAACCCACGGACCTCAAGATCATGACCTGAGCCAAAGTCGGACGCTTAACCGACTGAGCCACCCAGGCACCCCAACCCTTGATGATTTTAAACCTGACTATCCAGTCTGTCACTTATCTAAGATTTTGTTTTTGTTTCTTCTGTAATGAGTCTGCTCATTGGCAAAGGGCAAGTACTTGAAATTCATGTCAGGTATACTTTTTATTTATTTATTTTTTAATGTTTATCTTAGCATGAGTTGGGGAGGGGCAGAGAGAGGGAATCAGAGGATCTGAAGTGGGCTCTGTGCTGACAGCAGGGAGCCTGATGCAGGCTCTAAATCATGACTGGTGAGATCATGACCTGAGCCAAAGTAGGACACTCAACTGACTGAAGCACTCAGGCGTTATTGTTTTTGCTGTGTCTGGCATCTATCAGGCTCTGTCGTCATTGTCTCCAACTCTATTGCTTGGTTAGGTAGTGACCATGCACAGTCTCACTCAGCAGCACACCTCTCAGGGTCTACTGCATTAAGTTTGAATTTAATGTTAGATCAAATCCTCCCTGGCTTTTGAGCCATGGGTTACTGTGGCAACACATTTAAAACTAAATCTTAGAAGAATAAGATACTGTGACTTACTATTTTGTAAACAAAACCAAGCCTATGGGCAAAATGTACATCCTTACTGGGATATTCTGGGCTGGTACATTTTGTCCCTCAGAGGTGACACATCACTTTTTGTGCTCTGGGACATACTGATCACTGCAGCTTACCCTGGATTCCTTATTTATGTACCTCTTGCCATTCTTGCTCTAGGTGGGGTCTCATCTTTCCAACCACACCTATGTCCAACCACGACATAGGTGTCATGAACACAAGGTAATTTTCAGATGCTTGTTGTTTTTTTTTTTTTTCAAAGAGAAAAACAAGTTTTAAATATGGTATATGCCAAGTCCTGAATCTCGTATGCTTATTTATTTATTCTTTATAGTTACTTTATGATGTAGATTAATGATGTTTCATCAAATTTCTAAGATGCTCTTCATTGTAAGATATCATTTGATATACCTCTGAGGAAGGAAAAAATGCTGATAAAGTAGGACATGCCATCTCATTCTAGAGATATCAAAATGCTTTTCAAAGTGTATTTTAGAACTGATACAACAGAGCATCGTCCCTTTTTTAAAATGAGGTAACTATGGCAAAGAGAAGTTTAATATCTTAAGGTCACACATGGTCTGTGGCAGAGCCAGAACAGGAATCTTGACTGGGTGGAAACCAGACTATATTCCACAACAAGAGTCTTAAAAATGTATGTCCACTTTTAACAATACCTCTTAGCTAGTGTTATCCCTAAGATTCAAGCCCAAGGGCCTACTGATATAGTGGAGAGTTGGGTTCAACATAGTATGAAATGACAGATGGTATGGCATGGTTGTATGAAAGGCAGGGTCACCTCATGGTGAGGAGTATGTGCTCAGGCCCAGGCTGTGTGGGTTCAAGTCCCGGCTCCACCACTCTCTGTGTATGACCTACAACATTTCATTTAGCTTCTCAGTCTTTCAGTTATCGATAACATGAGAATTATAATATGTATTATCTGTCTCCTGGTTATTATGAGGATTACACCAAATAATACATATAAAGTTCTTAATGAATATTGAATAGTGTCTGGCACGGCATTCACACAGTGAAGTACTAGTTTTTGTAGCTATCCAAGGCATTCATATATACTCTTTATACAACAGAGAAATATTACATCACTGCTAAACCTTTTAATGAATAGCTGGCGAAATAAAGTTGAAAATGAGACTAAACCCAAGGCAAGAACTACAACAGAAATTTGCATTTATTATTAATGAAGCCCAGATTATAGGGCCACTCTCAGGTTTTTTCCTGGGTTGGGAAGTTTTACTGTGTTTCCATCCAACCATAGACGGTAGGAAATGAAAGGTATCTGTGGGTTTTTCCACAATGAGATACCACCTCACACCTGTCAGAATGGCTGACATTAACAGCTCAGGCAACAACAGATGTTGGCAAGGATGCAGAGAAGGGGATCTCTTTTGCACCTGCTGGTGAGAATGAAAACTGATGCAGCCACTCTGGAAAACAGTATGGAGGTTCCTCAAAAAACTAAAAATAGAACTACCCTACAACCCAGCAATTGCACTACTAGGTATTTATCCAAGGGATACAAGTGTGCTGTTTTGAAGGGTCACATGCACCCCGATGTTTATAGCAGCACTATCAACAATAGCCAAAGTATGGAAAGAGCCCAAATGTCCATCGATGGATGAATGGATAAAGAAGATGTGGTATATATATACAATGGAGTATTACTCAGCAATCAAAAAGAATGAAATCTTGCCATTTGCAACTACATGGATGGAACTAGAGGGTATTATGCTAAGTGAAATTGGAGAAAGACAAATATCATATGACTTCACTCACATGAGGACTTTAAGACACAGAACAGATGAACATAGGGAAGGGAAGCAAAAATAATATAAAAACAGGGAGGGGGACAAAATAGAAGAGACTCATAAATATCGAGAACAAATTGAGGGTTGCTGGAGTGGTTGTGGGAGGGAGGATGGGCTAAATGGGTAAGGGGCATTAAGGAATCTCCTCCTGAAATCACTATATGCTAAGTTGGATGTAAATTTAAAAAATTAATTTAAAAAATATATCTGGGGGTGCCTGGGTGGCTCAGTCAGTTAAGCGTCTGACTTCAGCTCAGGTCATGATCTTGCGGTTCGTGAGTTTGAGCTCCGCATCAGGTTCTGTGCTGACAGCTCAGAGCCTCGAGCTGCTTTGGACTCTGTCTCTCTCTCTCTCTCTCTCTCTCTCTCTCTGCCCCTCCCTGTTCATGCTCTGCCTCTTTTCCTCAAAAGTAAATATTAAAACATTTAAAGTTTTTTTAAAAAATCGTTCAAAAAATATGTCTGTGGGTTTTTGAATGAGCTGTGTGTAACTATTTGGAACAGGGACTAACAATTAGAGAATGCCTTGTGCTAAGTGATTTGAGAACAAGCAGGTCAAAGAAGCATGGGTAAGAAAAGGGAAAACAATGAGTCATCATTATTGAAAAATGTGTGTATAGGATAGGGAGGTATGTGACATGACTTTGTATTAAAAATGTCACTCGAGACAATACGATGAGTAGATTGGAAGACAGAGACCAGGAACAGGTAAACTATTTGGTGGCCTATTGCAATTGGCACCCAATGGTGAAGCCCTAAACTAAGGAAGTGGCAGAAAGGAATGAAAGAATAGAATCTGAATATAGAAGATATTTGTATTTGTTATATATTCTTTGTAACAAATCACCCCAAAACTTAGCAGCTCAAAACTGCAAACATTAATTAACTCACATAGTTTTTGAGGGTTGAGAATCCAGGAGCAGTTTAACTGGGTGGTTCTGCCTCAAGTTTCTTTTACAACCTTGTAGATAGCAGTCAAGCTATTGACCAGAGCTTCACTCATGTCAAGGTTCAACTGGAGCTGGAGAATCTGATTCTAGGTTCACTTAAAAAGTAGTGGGCAGGCCTCAGTTCCTTCCTGGCTGTTGACCAGAGGCTTCAGCTTACTTCCTCTGGAAAGAGAGAGAAAGAATGGGCCAAGAGCCCAAAACAGAAATAATGGTCTTTTAAAGAAATCTCAGAAGTGACCTACCATCCCTTTCTGTATGCTATTAGTCATACAGAAGACCAATTCTGGTACAATGTAGGATGGGACTAACAGGGTATGAATTCCAGGAGGCAAGGACCATTGTTGGCCATCTTGGAAGGTTGTCTACCACAATACTGAAGGAATCAGAATTGACACCCAAGAATCAGAGCCTGTGGGACATGATATAGAGAGGTCCACCAAGCATGTATATATGTTAATCTGAAGCTCAAAAGAAGGTTTGGTTAGGAGATAGAGGTTGAGGAAATATCAACATAGAGATGGTAGTTGAAGCGATGAGAAGAATAAGATTATCCAAACAGAGTATACATAGAGGGCTAAGAAGAGAACCTAGGCATGACTGGCATTTGGAGTGCCTATAGAGGAGGTGGCATAGGAGTCTGAGACGGAATGATCAGAGAGATGGGAGCACAGCTGTGCTCAAAGGAACTCCAAATCCTCAAATATGATGGGTGGTAATGTTCAGAACATTTGCTTGGAGAAGAACATAGAGTTCAAAGGAAAATAGACACCAAGGTAACAGCCTCAAAGGACCGGAGCCTCCCAACCACCACTGAAGGCCTCTTTGAAGTGTAGGTAGTCCTGGAAGCTCAGCAGTTGGGTACTGCGCGAGGTACCACTCTCAACCATCCCATCACAGGCTGAGCCCCAGGCTTGAGGTAGCTCAGAAGCAGCACAACTCACCATCAGGCTTCACAGGCTGCAGGGAAGAAGACTGGAGCTGGAAGACCAGCAGCCACCCAACTCCTGACTCAAGGGAAGGAAAGACTCAACCCAAAACAGCTGAAGGACCTGCCCAGACCAGGGCCACTGGTAAGTGGACAAGTGGTCAGCAACTGGCTCTGGCAGAGCATGGGGTTGGGGGGAAAAGGCCCAGATTTGTCACATTTGCCAATTTCTGTGGTCTAAATATTCCCACCATGGTGATATCAAATTACAACATGACATCAACTGGCTTGCAAACTTCTTGGAGATGGAACAATTGGCTCTTGGGAGCATGACTCTAATATTTTATACATTACTGTTTTAAGTTTTTTACTACTACATTTACATATGCATTATTAATTTTATAAATTATATGTGACCAGTTAAATATAATTCAAAAAATTATATAAGTAAGTTATTTTTTATATAAAACATTAGCCAACCAATCTTACCCTAGAACCCAAATGACTCTCCCTAGAGAACATGACTCTCCCATAGGATTCATCTGGACCAATATGTATGACCACACTGTTCTGTTCAATAGCAGATACCCATGGTCTCATACCGCAAGCCTGGGGTTCGATTCCCGATGAAGCACAACTCCTGGGCACTCAAACAGTGCTACTTGCCACATTCCAGGAAGTAGGCCCATCGACAAACCACTCTCAGGAATCAGAGCCTGTCTCCTAATTCCTTCCTGCAAGTTTCTTCCATGCATTCCCGCCTGTCGTAGACTCTGGATCTGGAGTTCCTTCTTGTCCAGCAAGAAAGCGGGACGTAGGGTTAAAAATGTGAGAGAGGCTGATGTCCGGGGAAGACAAGAGCCCCGATTAAGGGTCCTTGCTCCGTTTTTATTAGGATCAGAAGGCTTACAAACGTGGTGTTGGACGTGCACAAAGAGACAATGAAACTGTGAACGTTAACTCACGGGCATGAGGGAATGGGGGTTTTGAAAATAAGTGGTGTTAGGGGTTTGGTTTAATACAAAACAAAATCCTAGCGCCCTGCGGGGAAGATTGTTTACAGTTGTTTACAGCAGACATGAGGCTGTTTACCCAGACTGTTCTAGGGGACAAGAAAGAGCATGCTACCTCAAGGTCAACAAGGCATCTTTCTTTTGCTAATTAGCTCAGCTTTGGGCAACTTCGCCCTGCAGAGGTCTATAGCTCTATTTACCTGTTTACCTAATTTGGTCCTTCCTTCCTGCGAAAGCAGCTTTCCGCTATAGAACCAAGTTGGGGGGGGGGGGGGGGGCGCTTCCACCCTGAATACCTAATCTTGTTTACCTCATATTTGAATGTTTTCATCCTGAGATTCCCTATTTCTATGCATTTGTCCTATACAGGGACCTTTGCCCCACTTTATCTATTCTTGATTTACCTAATCTTGTTTACCCAAACTTTGGTGTGTACATCCTATGGCTTTCTAATTCTTTATGCCTTGTTAACCCATCAGTGCAGGCTCAGGAAATTCCTAAACTTATTCCCCACACCTGCCCACGCCCTTGTTAGCCTTCCAATAGGAAAACCATCATTTGCTCTCTGATTATGGACCATTGACCAGCCACTTAAAACTCTTCAAGCTTAGCATCATAAAATTTGTTTACTCTTCCTAAGAGCAAATAGGACCACAGTCTTTTTAATGTTCTACCAAGAATGTGACCACAGAAATGTGAGATAATAACCAAATGTTGAGTTAAGCCACTAAGTTTATACTAATGTGTTACGTAGCAATAGAAAACTAAACTTTAAGACAGTTTTGTGGAAATGGTACATTCGATATACATTCTTTTTTCCTTTAGCCTCTGAATTTCTTCTTAAAAAAAGTTGTCCAAGGTCTTTTATGTTCTTTCAAATCATGATCAGAAGACTCAACTATTTCTAAGCCCTCATTATTGATGATAGTTGGATTAAAGGCTACAGGGCTGGGGCCACATTTAAATATTGCTTTGATGGAATTCTAATACTGCAAGCAGTTCAAAGGGCTGTGGTTTCCCCCACTGCAAACTAAAATTAAAACTAAACGCAGAGAGGGGCGCCTGGGTGGCGCAGTCGGTTAAGCGTCCGACTTCAGCCAGGTCACGATCTCGCGCCCCGTGAGTTCGAACCCCGCGTCGGGCTCTGGGCTGATGGCTCAGAGCCTGGAGCCTGTTTCCAATTCTGTGTCTCCCTCTCTCTCTGCCCCTCCCCCGTTCATGCTCTGTCTCTCTCTGTCCCAAAAATAAATAAATGTTGAAAAAAAAAAAAAAAAAAACTAAACGCAGAGAAGCCAAAGACTTAATCAGGAATGTCCATAGCAACTCTATTCACATTAGCCAAAACTAGAAATTACTCAAATGCCCATCGTCAGGAGAGTGGATAAACAAATTGTGGAATGTTAATAGAACAGAGTACAAACAGTAATTAAAAGTACTGCTAGATCTAACAACATGGATGAATCTCAAAAGTATTATGTTGAGTGAAATAAGCCAGATCCAGAACAGAACATGATGCCACTTTTATGAAGTTGAAGAACAAGTAACATTATTGTCATAAAAGTGAGAATGATAGTTACCACTGAGAAAGGACACAAGATAACTGTCTGGATGATAGAAATGGTCAGTATCTGGATTTGGGTGGTAGTTCTATTGGTGTACACATAGGTTAAAAAAAAAAAGAAAGGCTGTCCATTTAAGGGTTTATAATCTTTACATATGTAAATACCTCAATTAAAAGATAAGGACCACAATTAACTGAATTAATTATGCATGAAAATTTGGGGGGAGTTCTTTCAGTGTAGTCTGTATGTAATTGAAAGCATGGTGATCTGTACACCCCCTTGAGAGAGTTCAGAAAAGACCATGCTTGTGGCCCACAGGAGAATCACAGACTTTTCTTACAGGGAATTGACTAAAAATGGATCAGAAGGAATGAAATGAAATGCAAAAACTATGGCCACTAGGTCTGCTTCAAGGGAGGAATTAGGATCATGTGGGGAAATAAAGCCATTTATTCCCCCAACATCCTCTCCTTCAAAATATCCAGTTATCTGTACCACAGACCTTACCTACTAAGAGCTTAGGCCTTTACCATAATTTGCCTTGGCCTGTGGTAGAGTTTCTCCTCTGAGATGTCTTGTCTTAAACAGATAATCTTTGGACCTTCTCAGCTAGGAAGATATGGGTTCAAGGCACTTTGAGAACAGAGACACTGTGCTGTTTTATTTTATTTATTTTTTTTAATTTTTTTTAACCTTTATTGATTTTTGAGACACAGAGAGAGAGCATGAATGGGGGAGGTTCAGAGAGAGAGGGAGACACAGAATCTGAATCAGGCTCCAGGCTCTGAGCTGTCAGCACAGAGCCCGACGTGGGGCTCGAACTCACGGACCGTGAGATCACGACCTGAGCCGAAGTCAGACGCTCAACCGACTGAGCCACCCAGGCGCCCCAGACACTGTACTGTTTTAAACGTTATCCAGCCCTACATGACTTGTTACCTCTTTTCCTCCTTACAGGGGGATATAAGAGTCTGTAATGCTCTTCTCATTCTTACATGACTGTCTTCTTGTCTGCCATTCAGATGTTAGCTTAAATACTACCTTCTTGGAAATGATATTTTTAACCATCCAAGTTTAAAATAGCCATCCAGTCAAATTCTATCTCAGCATTATATTTAATTCTCTGCATAGCATTTGTTACCAGTGAATATTTTATTTGCATCCATGTTAATTGTCTCTCTGCTAAAATGCAAGCTTCCTTGAAGCTGTGGCTTTATGTCTTCATTGGTGTTAGGGAGTTTCACTTCAGACATTGCGTTTTCTCCATGCTATCTCTCTTCTACTTTTGAAACTTTAATTATGTGTACAATAGAACTTTTCACCATGTTCCACTCATCTTTTAGGTTCTTTCATGTATTTATCGTTTGTTTTTCTCTGCAAGGTCAATGTGGATATCTTCTATTGATCTATTTCCAATTGGTGAATTCTCTTTCCTGCTATGTACAATCTATTACCTCATTGAGTTCTGAATTTCGGTGATTTCTATTTTCACTTCTAAAATTTCTATTTGATACTTCTCACTTACTCCAGCTCTCTGTAAATCATCTTCAATGTTTTCATCTATTTTTCCTTTTTTAAAAAGTTTATTTATTTATTTATTTATTTATTTATTTATTTATTTATTTATTTATAGACAGAGACAGCATGAGCAGGGGAGGGGCAGAGAGAGAGGGAGAAGAGAGAGAATCCCTGGCAGGCTCTGCATTGTCTGCACAGAGCCCAACACGGGGCTCAAACTCACAAAACTGTGAGATCATGACTTGAGCCAACACCTAGAGTCGACGCTTAACCGACTGAGCCACTCAGGCTCATCTATTCTTGAGCATATTAATCACAATTTTTATAAAGTCTCTGATGATTTCAGTGTCTGGATCATTTATGGGAGTGTTTCTCTTATTTTTTCTCTTTTTTAAAAGTTTAAAAAAAATTTTAAGTCTATTCACTCATCCATTCTGAGAGAAACAGAGAGTGAGTAGGAGAGGAGCAGAGAGAGACGGCAGAGAGAATCCCAAGCCCCATGTGAGGCTCAAACTCATGAACCATGAGATCATGACCTGAGCTGAAACCAAGAGTTGGATGCTTAACCGACTGAACCACCCAGGCACCCCATCTTATTTTTTTCCTCTTGATTTTCAGTCATTTGGCCTGTCTCCTGGCTTGCCTGGAGACTTTTTTTTCTTTATTGAATTTGGGAGATTCTATAAAAAATTTTACAAGTTACAGGTCATTCTGCCAGAAGAGGAGGACAGAGCACTTTGGTCCAATGAGAAAGTACGATGATTCAAGGCTGGTTCTCATTCCCCTGAGTTTGTCCTTCCTTCTAGAATGTACTTCTGCAGGGGGTATCAGATGAAAGCCTGGCCTCTCTTCCTTGGTCCAGGTTTTGTCTCTCTAGTATCATTAGGCTCCAGAAAGCTCTACCTAGTTTTTCAGCCTCATAGCCTCTGTTTTCTATTTGGCTTCTTGATCTCTTGCCCTAGGCAGGTTAGTTAGGAATCAGCAAATGCATCAAAGTGCAAAGTGATTCAAAAGCTCTGCTCTTCCCTCTTCCCCAGGATTTTAACTCCTCAGATATTAGCTGCCTTACTTCTAATGCTTCAAACAGCAGTCTTGTTTGGATTTTTTTTTTCCCTTCAGATTTTGGAGTTGTTATTGGCAGGAGAGTCGGTCTGATAAAACTACTCTATCATACTACACAGAAGTCATCTCTAAATGCAAGCTCTATGAGAAAAGGATGTCATCTGTCTTATTTATGGCCATTTCCTCCAGAACAGTGCCTAGAAATACACCCTATTAAAAAAAAAGAATTAGACCCTATATCTGTCCTTGACATCTGTATCATTTACAGTCTTGCGTATCTATCCAAGGGAGTCTAGAAGGGTAGATGTTTTCCTTTTAAAATAATTCCTCACCCACATTCCCCCCCAATACAATAGACATCTATTCTACTGTGTTTAATGCATAACTTTTAAAAACATTTTTTTTGCAAAATATCTAGTATCATTTTTTTTGAAGTTTTTAAATTTATTTTGAGGGTGGAGGAGGGCAGAAAGAGGGAGAGACAGAATCCCAAGCAGGCTCTGTACTGTCAGCCCAACACAGGGTTTGAATCCACCAGCTGTGAGACCATGACTTGAGCTGAGATCAAGAGACAGATGCTTAACTGCCTGAGCCACCCAGGTGCCCCTAGTGTCATTTTAAATTGACATAGATAACTTATTTTGTTCCTTTTTTTTTTTTCACTAACCCTACACCCTTAAGTTCTGTGTATATCCAATTCATTTCTTCTGACCGTTGCATTAGATTCCATGGTTAACATCCACTGCATTTTACCTGTCTAGGGAAGAACATCAAATTGCCTCTAACTCCCTGCCAACGTGAATAATGCTGTAATAAACATATCTTAAATGTTCTCTTTTGGACTTCTGTAAAACTTTCATATATATATCTATATATCTATAAACCTATAGATATATAGATATATATATAATCTATGTAAAACTTATGTAAAAACTTATATAGATATATATATCTTATCATATGTGTGTGCATATACACGTATACATACATATACACACATATATATGTGTATACACACACATATACACACACACACATACACACACACACACACACACACACACACACACACACACACACATGAGCAGACTTGTTTGATTTTACCCATACAGATTGTTTGAGTAAGTAGTACCTGATTTCTCCCCAGAATGGCTGTATCAGTCTGCTTTTTTACAAGCTGGGCATGGTGAACCTTATATCCCAACATCATCACCAACATTTGACAGTATTCACTTTTCTAATGTTTGCTGATCTAATGGGCATGTGGTAATATCTGATTATTGTTTTAATTGCATTTCTCCTGGTACTAACACTTTTGAGCATCTTGAATATGCTTAGTGACCTTTTGGTTTTCCTTTTCTGACATTGCTTCTTGTCCCCTGCCCATTTTTCTGTCAGGATTGCTACATTTTTCTTGTTGGTTTGAAGGAGTTTCCTGAATAGTTCAAAATAGTTAATCATCTCTTGACAGCCTTAAACATCTCTTGACAACCTTGAACATCATGAATATCTTCCCCAACTCTGTCAACTATGCAATAACTTCATTCACGGTGTCCTTTTTGAGCAAATATCCTTAATTTTAATATAACCAATGCCTTTTGTTTTTTTCCTGTGGTTCGTACTTTTGAACTATTCCTTAAAGGGACTATTTTTTTTTTTAACGTTTATTTATTTTTGAGACAGAGAGAGACAGAGCATGAATGGGGGAGGGTCAGAGAGAGAGAGAGGGAGACACAGAATCTGAAACAGGCTCCAGGCTCCGAGCTGTCAGCACAGAGCCCGATGCGGGGCTCGAACTCGGGGACTGCGAGATCATGACCTGAGCTGAAGTCGGCCGCTTAACCGACTGGGCCACCCAGGCGCCCCCTTTTTTTTTTAAGTTCACTCATTGGGGTGCCTGAATGGCTCAGTTAGTTAAGTGTCCAACTTCTGCTCAGGTCATGATCTCCTGGTCTGTGAGTTCGAGCCCTGCATTGCAATCTGTGCTGACAGCTCAGAGCCTGGAGCCTGCTTCAGCTTCTGTGTCTCCCTCTCGCTCTGTCCCTCCCCTATTCATGCTTTGCCTCTCTCTCAAAAATAAACAAACATTAAAAAAAATTGTTTTAACTTCATTTATTTTGAGATAGAGAGAGAGGGCATACACAAGTAGGGGGAGAGGCAAAGAGACAAGGAGAGAGTAAATGAATCCTAAGCAGTCTCTGTGCAGTGCAGAGCCTAACATGGCGCTTGACCCCACAAACCATGAGATCATGACCTGAGCCAAGATCAAAAGTCAGACACTCAACCAACTGAGCCACCCAGGTGCCCGTAAAGGAATTATTTTTTATATATCTTTCCCTGAAACTAACATCCAGATTCTGTGGATGCACTGTGAGGGTGGCAGACGAATTTGGCCCACAGGATAACTTGGATTGTATACCCTCCTGGAATGCAGAGAGCACCCAACTTGTCTTCCTCCTTGGGTTTTGCCTTTCTATCCATCACTTTCACTTCTTTTACCCTTTTATATGTTCTTAATGTAAACCTACCAACTTTAACATAATTTATTCTGGTTTTAGAAGTGAAAAGGGTGTAAACAATTCTCGGAGGACCCTGAATACAAGGACCCTAGCCTATTCAGCATTATAGGCCACTTCCTAAGACTCTCAAGTCAAGTTACCCCATCTATCAGGAAGTCTCTAACAGAACAAAACAAACAAAAAAACTTCCTGTCTGAATGCAACATTGTATATGGTAGTAGTACAGGAGTGTTGAAGGTCACAAGTGTCATTGGTGTTCACAAGTTATGAGTAGGTTCAAACTTTACCAACACTGACTTCCTCAAGACATCATAACTCTGCTTAAATTAGAGTTCTGGTCCCTGGCGTTCTTCTTCCATTCCCCCATCCCCAACCTTCTGCTTATTTGAGGAACAGAGGAAGAGTGATGAACCAAAACATTCTCCCTCATTTCTCATCATCCATTTCAACTATAGGTGTTGGTAATAACTGTCTCATTCTCCCTGGAAGAAACTTTGCCTCAGTCCATTGGGTTGGCAGAAATAACAAATGACATGAGAAACTTTGCTGGGGTTTTTCCCCCCCATACACTCCTCAGATTGACTTTAATACATATCTTTATAATCTTTATCTTCTACCAAACTCAGGAACCAAGTCAACTCTTTCAGGAGTTATTTCTAGGGGCGCCTGGGTGGCTCGGTTGGTTAGGCATCTGACTTCGGCCTAGGTCACGATCTTGTGATTCGTGAGTTCAAGCCCCATGTCAGGCTCAGTGCTGACAGCTCAGAGCCTGGTTCCAGATTCTGTGTCTCACTCTCTCTCTGCCCCTCCCCTGCTCATGATCTGTCTCTCAAAAATAAATAAATGTTAAAAAAAATTTTTTTTAAAGTTATTTCTAGGTAATAACTTAAAAACTTGAAAATAACTTAAAAACTTAAAAGAACATAAGAATAACTTTAAAAAGGTAAATGTGAAATATTAAGTGGTCCACTCACACTGCTCTATCCTGCTTTGCCAACCTCTGTAGTCTTCTAGATAGTCCTATACTGGAAACATCTAGTTGTTATACTGAAATCTGACCACACTCTACTTCTGGAGCAGGTTTCGAAGCTTCATTTACAAATGTTAAGATGTTGGAGGGTGATAGTTGCCAACAGCAACCTACAAAGGTAATGCTAATTATGGTCACCAATCCACTGGGGACTCTAGGTCTCAGGAGGAGAGCAAGGCCCAAATTAAGAACCAACTTAATAACAAAATTCTTCATAATTCTTGGAAGCTAAAGATACACCTCTGAAAATTTTATTTATACTTGACATGTTGTCATTTTTGCTGTATTCGTTATCTAGTACAAAAACATTTGCAATCCATGTGTGCTCCTTGAGTTTCCTTTATCATAAATAACTGTCAGGCACCAGCTGCTTTAAGCACCCTGAAAGGTACAAAGAAATAAAAGATGAAGATCTTTCTCTGAATGATTTTACTCTTAATTGAAGAGAGCAAACACATGAAGAAAAGAAAAAATAAATGCTAAACTTATTCTAACTGTAGGAGCAACAGGGTTTTAGAGGAATTGATCACTATTAGCTGGAAGAATTAAGAAAAAAAGCAAGAAGGGTGCCTGGGTGGCTCAGTCAGTTAGGCCTCAGACTTCGGCTCAAGTCATGACATTGCAGTTCATGAGTTCAAGCTCTGCATTGGACTCTGTGCTGACTGACAGCTTGGAGCCTGGGTCCTGCTTTGGATTCTGTGCCTGTCTCTCTCTGTCCTTCCCCCGCTGGCACGCTCTCTCTCTCTTTCTCGAAAATACATAAACATAAAAAAAAAAAAAGAAAAAAAAGCAGTAAAAGAGGTGAAAAGTGAGGATGGATAAGATATGATGGGCCCATACGATTGTTTAGTCTGGAGTCTCTGGAACAACCCAACTTGAAATATTTTTTTTTTATTGTTGTCTTCACGGGAAACACTAGAGTTCAAAAAGGTAACAATGACTACTACAATATTTAAGAATACAAATTAGTCCAAAGACTCTGAAGACAAACGAAATATTTTTTGTATTGTTGCCTTCATGGGAAGCACTAGAGTTCAAAAATGTAGCAACGACTACTACAATATTTAAGAATACAAATTAGTCCAAAGACTCTGAAGACAAAAGGTTATCCAATTTAAGCAAAAACAACCTTGCAGGTTTTATCCACTCATTAAGCTGGTTTTTACTGAGCGCTTACGATTTGCCCCACACAGCAGTGAGTAGCCTCAACTAGCCAGGCTAGTTTCCTCCCTTCACAGCTACTGAACACGTACTATGTCCCAGGTACTGAGCTAAACCCCTTTCATATATATGCCATCTAATTTAATTATAAAGGTAGCACCTAAGATTCGAGGAAGATATCCACCTATCTTCTACCATTTATCTGTCATCTACTGAAGGTCCTATGATAGAGACTATGAAACATTTTGCTACACAAAATGCTACAGATCCCCAACTCTCAAAAACGTTAAAAGTGGGTAGCACAGTACGGGAAGAAGTGTGGCTGGGGCGCAGTAGGCCCAGCGCTGCAGGCCCAAAGCAGCAGATCAGATCTCCCTGGCGACGGACGCTACCCGGGGCGAGGGAGCTGCAGCCCCGCCCCTCCCCCCGGGCGCCCTTGGTCCCAAGCTCGCTTCCTGCGCACGCGTACGCGCACTGGCCCCGCCCCACTGGCGACGCTGTCGGAGCCATTTCGCCGCCGCCTCCGAGCGAGCTGCGGTGTTTGCCCCGGGTCTCTCTGAGGAAGGCTGCGGTTGCGGACGGTCTTAAAAGGGCTGTGTTTTCTGGCACCAGGAAGAGAACGCGGTAGGGAAGAGACGTCCTTGCCACCCGTTGGGGGCGTGGGCCCCGCGCTCCTGCAGCCGGGCTTTGTTGCGAAGCGCGGGCGGCTGTGGGGGATGGGGGAAGGGGCGAGGCGCCCGCCGGGTTCCCGGATTGCGGGTTGCACGCGGCTCGCCGCACCACGCCTGCGCTGTCCGGGTCCGCTTTGTGGACCCGTCTTTCCCCCAGCGATTGCCAGCCCGGTGTCCGAAGCGTTCAAACCCTTCTTCCTCCTCCTGTCTGCGCGTGGCGGTGGCGCTGTTGCAGCCTATTGAAAGGGGGGAGGGAATCACGAGGTGGTGAGCCCGCCATGATGCCGCCACACACACTTAGGGCCCTCCATTCATTGTGGCAGCAAATACCGGGCGCTGTCCTGCGGGTTGGGTGGTAGAGCCATAAACACGTGGGGCACAGTCCCTACCCCTTCCCCCGCAAGAAGGTTTCTGTCGTGGTGGGAGGCAACGGGGAAAAAAAGCGTCTGCGGGTTTCAGTAAAAAGATTCGAGGAAATGGGAGGTGGTGTCAAGGGAGCTACTTTCATTAGGGTGGTAAGAGAAAGCGTTTCGGAGGAGGTAGACTTTTGAGCTGATATCTCGGCCCTTAGGTTGAGAATGCGTCAGCTATAAAGATGGGGAGGAAAAGAATCGCAGAGGTGGAAGGAATTAGCGCTTGAGAGCAGAGATTGGGAAGAAACAAAGAAGGCCATGTTACTGGGGTATGGTGGGAAGGAATTAAGAATAGATTTTAGGGCGGCCAGAGTGGAAGCAGGAATCTAGAGCTATGAGATCTAAGACGTTGTTGCAGCACTCCAGGTGTGCGGTAGTGATGGCCGGAGACGGAGAGAAGCGAATGGATTGCAAACATGTTTTGGAGGCAGAAATTGCGTAGTAGATGAGGAGGCAGACTACCTGGCTTGGAATTCTGGGTCTCCCGGTTAGGGGCTTTGTCTTCTCTGGGGCAAGGTATTCTTTGTCTCTGTTTATTCTTCCCTAAAGGAAGATAATAATAATAGTCTTATCTGTACAATTATTCTAAGGGTTAAGGAAGATAGTTCTTGTAGATGACCCTCTAAGGTTACTGCCTGGCGCATGCTGAGGTCTCTCAACGGATACCTATGGAGGATCTTAAGGGAGTGTATGACTCCCCAAGTTGTGATAGGAGTAACTTGGTAGATAGCGGTGCCATTTTGGGATATGAAAACACTTGGACCTAGGGAAGGAGGAACAGATTTGGGGAGGAAACTTAAATTCTGATTTGACTGGGACGTCAAGTTGACATATGCACATTAGTGCGACTGTTGGATGAACTTGATTTTGGAGCTTAAATAAGAGAAAAGACTAAATTTTCAGTGTATATTTGGGCATCATTACAATACAGTTAATATTGACTATAATGGCGTCAGATGAGACTGCTGGGGAGGAAGGAATTTGATAGTGTAGTCCTTCATATTTCATGTTATCCATTCACCGTGAGGCCTTGTTTTTTTAAATTATTCAGGGCTGGAATTTACAGATAGATCTCATGAGCTTTCCACAGCTTTTCAGTCAATAGGATTTCCCCAGGGTTCGTTTGTGGCTACAGAATGAACAAGTTTATACTAGGGTCCAGTTTTATGACATTAGATTTAGGTGCTAATAAAATACACTTAACATTAACAGAAGACAGAGGTGTAATGCTAGTAATAGGGTTTTTTCTCGCAGCAAACTAATTTTATTTGCATATTTTCTCTAGATCTAAATTTGGTCTCAGGTACTGTATCTTATTTTTAATTTAGAATCAGATTTTAGACTCACAGGCGCCGTATCTTTTGCTCTCTTTATAAACTGGACTTAGGGAGAGTGCCAACATGTATGGTATGTTGCACTTCAACAAAACTTAATGTCCTCAAATTTTAATGAATAACAAGGCCTAAAGGAGAAATTTGGTGTTTAAGTTAATAGATTACTGTTTTCAGATCAAGTACTGAATTCTTGGTGTAATATATAGTGTACAACTTGGAGGATAGTCTGCTAGGAGACATACTTCAGAATGACAGTAAACTGATGTATACGCAAACTGATTGATGACCATTTCTTAATATAGTGGTTCGAGTTTGAATTTATGCCTCCACAGTGGGTGACTTGGAAAAGTTACCTAAACTTTCTATGCCCTCCCTGGTTTTCTTCCTCTGTAGAAAGTGTTTAGTATATAATTTTATCTGTCACTGAGGATTAAGTGAGTTAAAATGTAAAACATAGGCCTTTCATCAAATGTTTTTTAGGAAAAGGTCAAAATCACTCGTGGTCACCCAGAGATAACCATTTTGAGGGATATTTCTTTTTCAGACTTGATTTATGCATATATACTTTTATATAGTTCAAATCATGTAGTTTTGTATCCTGCTTTTTCACATAGCATGTCATAGACCTTCCACTTTTGTCGTTAAAAGTTTTGTTATGCAGTTTTAATAGTAGCATGCTAGAATATCCTGTATTTAACCTAGATTTTGAGTTAATTCCAGTTATTGGTTATTTCTAATGTTTGCTCTTACAAATAATGCAATTTAATTTCTGTTTTCTTAGGTCTGAAGAAGACTCTTGAATCATGGGTGATGTTAAGAATTTTCTGTATGCCTGGTGTGGCAAAAGGAAGATGACCCCATCCTATGAAATTAGAGCAGTGGGGAACAAAAACAGGCAAAAATTCATGTGTGAGGTACTACAGAATACAGTTTACATTTACGTGAAGTTTTGTTTCGTTTTGTTTTTATTTTAGAGAGCACACGTGTGAGCCAGGGAGAGGGACAGAGGGAGGTAGGGAGAGAGAGAATCTTTTTTTTTTTTTTTTTTTTAATGTTTAATTCAGAGACAGAGACGGGTGGGGAAGGGGAGAGAGAAAGGGAGACACAATCCAAAGCAGGCTCCGGGCTCTGAGCTGTCAGCACAGAGCCTGACATGGGGCTCAAACCCAGGAATCATGGGAACATGATCTGAGCTGAAGTCAGACGCTTAACTGACTGAGCCACCCAGGCATCCTGAGAGAGAATCTTTTTTTTTTTTTTTTAATGTTTATTTATTTTTGAGACAATGTGAG
>NW_024412426.1:9776890-9823949 GCF_014898765.1 Herpailurus yagouaroundi
TCCTTCCTTCCTTCCTTCCTTCCATTTATTTTTGAGAGAGAGGGAGACAGAGGATCTGAAGCAGCCTCCATGCTATCAACACAGAGCCCAGTGCGGGGCTCAAACCCATGAACTTCGACATCACTTAACCCACTGAGCCATCTAGGAACCCCTTAGTTTTCTTTTGTATGAAAATGTTTTTATTTTACTGTCTCTCACATATTTTCGCTGAATGTATGATTCTGCAGTACCACTTTCAGCACTTTCAAGTTCCATTGTTTCCTTCCACTGTTTGATGATAAGTCAGTAATAATCAAGTCATTTCTCCTTATATGTAATGTGTTATTTTCTTTGTATTTATTTATTTATTTGGTTCCCAGCAGTTTGACTATGACTACATATGGTTTTCTTTGTACTTAATCCTGCTTGGAATTTGCTGAGATTCTTAAATCTATAAATTTATCTTTTACCAAACTTGGGGAATCTGGCTATTATTTCTTCAAATTTTTTTTATGCCTCATTTTTCTCTGCTCCTTTTGGGACTCCGGTATTAAACTTTTTTTATATTATCCCATAGGTCCCTGAGGCTTTTTCTTTTCTTCCCTTTTTTCTGTTCTTCAGATTCAATGACTTTTAACAGATTATCTTCAAGTTCATGGATTGTTTTCTCTGTCAACTCCATTTTGCTGTTATCAGTCCATTCAGTGAGTTTTTATTTCATACATTGTCTTATTTCTAGAATTATCAGGTGGTTAATTTTTTTAACAGATTTTATTTCTGTGGTGGCATTTCTTCCTGTTTCTTTCGTGATAGCATGTGTTCATAATATGAATGTAAATTTCCTTTATGTCATTGAGCATAGTTACAAATAGCTGCTTTAAAATCTTGACTACAAATTTTAACATCTGGGCCTGGTTGGGCTCTGTTGATTATATTTTCTCTTGAGATTAGTTCACCTTTTTCATTCTGTATGTCAGGTAATTTTGGATTTATCGTGGGCATTGTGATAATTATGTTGTAGATACTGTAAGTTATATTTTTTGAAATATTATTGATTTGTTGTGCTGTCAGTTTGGTTGGAACTCAAACTACAAACCCTGTCTTTTGGGTAACTGCTCACATCTATCTCCCTTGAGTTTTCTGATCTTTGCTAGGCAGCTTAGAGTCTGTCCTGCACATGTGTTGTTCAGGGTTTAGCCAGTGATTTGGGCGAGTTTGTACAAAGAATTCCTTCTTTCCCTTTTAGGATTGCTTCCTCACTTTCTAGCAGTGTTTGTTTCCCCAGGCTCATATTCTCTGATTCTTCAGGCCAGAAAGACTGGGGAGTTTTAGCTGCTTCACATGGTCTTCCTCAGGCTAAAAGCCATAATAAACAGGAATTACAGCCTTTGCTTATCCTTGATTTC
This sequence comes from Herpailurus yagouaroundi, assembly GCF_014898765.1. NCBI lineage: Eukaryota > Metazoa > Chordata > Mammalia > Carnivora > Felidae > Herpailurus > Herpailurus yagouaroundi. Next base: position 9,778,276 of record NW_024412426.1, read on the forward strand.
TCATTTCAAGTCACCTCCAGAATCTACCAGCTTTTGTTCACTTTTTAACACCTACATATAATTGTTAGGGCCTTTGGGGTTTGAGGGCGGGGGTTTCTTTTGCCCTTAGATGTCTCCGTTATCTGCAGGAAGGCCAGTCTAGTCTATGCATTTGCCACTTTCTCCCTGACTTCCTCTTTTCCAGCTACACTGGCTTTCTTGCCATTCCTCAATCTTCCAGCACCTTTCTACCTCAAGACTTTTGTGTTTCTTATTCTCTTTCATTGTTTCATTTTTCTCAATAGCACTTAACTAATTTCAACCCATTGTTTGTCAGCTGAAGGCGATGTTGTCCCCTAGGGATATTTGGCAATGTGTGGAGTCATTTTAGTTGTTACAACTGGAAGGGGGTGTCAGCAATACTGATATATAGTAAATAGAGGCCAGGGATGCTACCAAACATCCTACAATACACAAGATAGCCTCCTACAACAAAGAATTATCCAGCATAAAATGTCAGTTGTACATAGTATAAAAAATTCTCTTCTAACCTAATTTTCCCCAGACCTTCATGTGAGAACAAAAGGTCATACGAGCAGGATTTTTATCTGCTTTTTAGTTCATTGCTGTGTCTGTAGCATTAGAATGGTTCTGGTCTGTACAGCAGGCACTTGAAGTTTTTTGATTGAATGAATGAATGATGAATGGGTGAATTTGGAAAAAGGTCATACAACAAGCCCAATTTCTACTTCTAGCTACCATCTTTATCTCACCTCTTCATCCTTGCCAAATCCTGTTCATGTCACTTCATCTAGCATTTGCCCTTTCATTGCACAAATTGCTCTTGCCAAAAGTGGCCTGTTTCTAAATGCAAAGGATATTTTTAAATTTTGAAGGAGGGGGAGAAATTTCAAATGTGTAGAGAAGTAAGAATAATGTTACAAATCCACGTTGTCAAAATCCAATTGCAGTATTTCTCAAAAGGGCTTCTCTACTTTCAGATTATTTTAAAGCAAATTCCAGACATCCTATAATTTATGTTACTATTTCACTTTGTATCTCTAAAAGATAATCCTCTTAAAAACATAATAATTCCATCATTGTACCTTAAAATATTTGTTTATTTTTTTATTTATTTTCTATTTTCGGGAGAGAAAAACCTGTTTAGGGTAGAAGGGCGAAGTGGGGAGAGAGAATCCTGAGCAGGCTCCACGCTCTGTGAGGAGCCTGGTGCAAGGCCCGATCCCAGGACCCTGGGATCATGATCTGATCAAAATCAAGAGTCAGACACTTAACTGACTGAGACACCCAGGCACCCCCAAACCTAAAAATTTTTAAGAATTGTTTCTTAATGTCCTCAGACATCCAGTTATATTCAGATTTTCTTGATTGTTTCATAAATCCACTTTTTACAGTTTGTTTAAATCATGCTCCTAATGATGTCCTTATACAGCAAGTGATTGATAATTCTTTTAATCAGTAAATTCTCTCACCCTCTTTCTTACTTTTCTTTGCAATTTGTTGAAGAAAGCACATCATTTATTCTTTAGTCTCATAAAACATTTCTCTGCCCCTCTGTTTTCCATAATTGGTAGTTAGATCTAGAGACTTGATTAGACTGAGGCTTGATTAGAGTGAAAGAGCAAGAACAAGAAAACTCCAAAAGTAATATTCTACACTTCTATCAGGAGGAGGTACATAATTGTGATATTAGCAGGGGTGGATTATTGCTGTGTAGATTTATTATTTCATTATCAATTTCCTTTGATTTTTAGCTGGAATACTTACATAAAAGGAAATTTCTCATCAGTAATCACACTAAGTTAGAATTTAGACAGGGAAATGAGATAAATGTTTGATTCTTTTCCTTTATTTAAAAATATTTTGTAAATTTCTGTTAAGTCCTTCTGTTCTAACAAGTCATTTATTTAAATCCAGTGTTTCCTTACTGATTTCTGTCTGGATGATTATCCACTGATGTAACTGGGGTATTAAAGTTCCTTACTATAATTGTACTATTAACTCTTTTTGTCTTACATCTGTTAATATTTGCTTTATATATTTTGGTGCTCCTACGTTGGGTGCCGAAATATTTATAAATGCTATATCCTCTTGCTGGATTGACCCTTTTATCATTTTGTAACACCCTTCTTTGTCTCTTATTACACTCTGTTTCAAAGTCTATTTGGTCAGTTTGATACCCCAGACAAATGAAAATGTTTGTTTTCAGTGCATGGGATATCTTTTTCTGCCCTTCACTTTCATTCTGTGTGTGTACTTACATCTAAAGTGTATCTCTTGGATCACTTCTGACCTCCCTCTAGCTGCCATCTTGCTTCTCCCCCGTGTGTGCCCCTAATCTCAGCTTGTTCCCTGGAGACCCTCTGAGCACCAACCCTAGTCCCCCCACCGTGGTCCCATTTCTGCTCCAGCAAGATGAATGAAGCTGTCATGAACCAGGAGAAACTCGCCAGACTGCAAGCACAAGTGCACATTAGTGGGAAAGGAACTGCTTATCAAAAGAAAGTGGTTCATAGAACGTCTCCAGTAGATGATAAAAATACTTCAGTACTCCTTAAAGAAGTTAGGGGTAAACAACATCTCTGTTATTGAAGAAGTGAATATATTCACAAACCAATGAACAGTCATTCATTTTAACAACCCTAAAGTTTAGGCATCCTTGGCAGTGAACACTTTGACCATTATAGGCCACGCTGAGACAAACTAGCTGACAAAAAATAAAGTTCCTTGCCTAGTCAAAAATTGAATAAAAATAACATAACACAAAATATTGTATCTCTTGTAGACAACTATAAATGGTTCATGCTCTTTTATCCATTCAGCCACTCCTTTTTGATTGGAGAATTTAGTCCATTTACATTGAAAGTAATTATGGATAGGTGTGTGTTTATTGCCATTCTGTTAATTGTTTTCTAGCTGTTTCTCTAGTTTCTATCTGTTCCTTCTCTTACTCTCTTTGTGGTTTGAAGATTTTCTTTAATGGTATGCTCCTATTCCTTTCTCTTTATCTATTTCACATTTTTGCTTTGATTACTTTTATGCTTACATGTAACAAATATCTACAGTCTGTCTTAAGTCAGTAATTTAAGTTCTAAAGCTCAACATTTTTACTCCCTTCACCACATTTTAGATTTAAAAAAAAATTTTTTTGTCTTTATTCATTTTTGAGAGACAGGACAGAGTGTGAGTCGGGGAGGGGCAGAGAGAGAGGGAGACAGAATCTGAAGCAGGCTCCAGGCTCTGAGCTGTCAGCACAGCCCAATGTGGGCCTCGAACCCACGAACTGTGAGATTATGACCTGAGCTGAAGTTGAAACTCAACTGACTGAGCCACCCAGGCGCCCTGCACATTTCATATTTTTGATGATAACATTTTATATCTCTTTATTTTGTGTATCATTTAACCAATTGTAATCAGTTATTTTTACTACTTTTGTGGTTAACTGTCATACTGGCTTTATGTATAAAAGATATTTATTCTTTCATAATTTGTTCTTGTTACCAATAAGTGCCCTTTCTTTACAGCTTAAAGAAGTCCCTTTAACATTTCTTGTAAGGCCGGTTTAGTGGTCATGAACGCTTCAAGCTTTTGTTTTCCTAGGAAACAATTTCTCTCTCCTTTAATTCTGAATGATGACTTTGGCAGGTAGTGTATTTTTGGTTGGAATTTTTTTTTTTTCCCAGCACTTTGAATATATCTTTGTCTTTCTCCATGTTAGGAACATTTTCAACCATTATTTTTTCAAATAAGATTTCTGCCCCTTTCTCTCTCTCTCCTTGAAGCCCAATGATACAGCTCTTAGTCAATTTCATGTTTTCCTGAAGTCCCTTAGGCTGTCTTTACATTTTTTCACTTTTTTTTTTCCTTTTTGCTGCTCTCATTGGGTGAATTCCACTGCCTTGGTTTTGAGTTCACTGATTCTTTCTTCTTTTTCATCTGGTCTGCTGTTAAACACCTCTCCTGTATTTTTCAGTTCAGTTATTGTATTTCTTAGTTCCGTGACTTACCTAATTCGTACTTTCATTTTCCATCTCTTAGTTGAAGTTTTGTGTTCATTCCTCTCCCTAGTTTGAAGAGTGTCTTTATAACCATTATTTTAAAGACTTTATCAGGTAAATTACATAGTTCCATTTCATTACGGTTTCATCTTGTTCTTTTGACAGGTATTACTGTTTCTTCATTTTGCCTCACTATGTTGGTTCCTATACAATAGATGAAACAACTTCTCCCAAGTCTTGAAGGAGTGGCCTTGTGTAGGAGATGAACTTTTTCATTCAGCCCTGCCCCAGCTCTTGGTTGTTTCTCAAACCTCTGTGCTTGACCAAGCAGCCTGTTATATTTTTAATAGCTCCTAGTAGTTGAGGATATGCTGAGACCTCTCAGTGTCCAGAGGGTAGGATCTCAGCGCCTAGATTCGCAGACTAGAAGCCAGACCCTCGGGCAGCAGCTTCTAAAAGTAACGCAGATATGTATAGTTCTGAGGTGCCAAAAAGCATAAGCCCTGCTGACTACCAGGGCCAGATAATCTGGAGGTGTTCCCTGGGCTGCATTTGCAAATTTGGGGGCTTCAGTCAAGTGTATAGTCTCCTTTCTGGGAGATACCAGCAAGCTGAAGCAAGGAGAGGGAGAGCACGAAGATGGCTTCCATAGCATACATTCCTTCAGAGCAGCTCCATAGCCAGTGAGTGCCCAACCTGAAGCCTGCCCCTCTGTCTAGAGCTTCAGGACAAGCAAAGTGACCTTCACAGAAAGACTGGGGTGTGCCTCAGTCCACTGTCTGTACAGTGCCTTGAGGATTGTAACCTGCCCAGAACCGCTGCTCTGATTGACACCCTCCTAGGGGACCCCAAGAATGCAGAGCTCCTCTGGTCACCAGAACAGGGCAATCAGAAGGCATCCCTGGGTGTTAGCTGCAAAAAGCGCTCAATGTAAAGCTTCCCTTCAGTAGACACTGTTATTCTAGAACACAACAGAAGAACATAAAGATAGCACCTTCTCTCAGAAGTCTCTGGAAAGGATTACAGTCAGCCCCTTTCATTTCTAATGAAAGAGATGCTTCTTTCATTAGAAGCCTCTTCCTTGGGCCACAGTCATGATTAGCTAGTAGGCCTCCTTTACAGACAGACTCAGCTCCTGGGTATGTTGCCTCTTTTTGTGCTATGGGTGCAGTAGCTGTTCAAGAATTGTCTCCAGCAAGCTTATCTAGTCATTATGTTGTATATCTGAAACTAATACAACATTGTGTGTCAACTCTACTCAAAAAAGAATTAGAACTTTTTCTATGGGTTACAGACTTGTGAGACCCAGGAGCATAAGCTGCACAGGGCACCTGAGTGAGACAGGCAAAGTCGAGGTGTTCTCTGGCAGCAGTCATGAAATTTGGGGCCACAGACAGGTTTTTGAGCTCCTTTCTGGGTAATGCTCATTATTACAGCTGTATGTGACCAGGAACACAAGCTTCCCTGGCCTCCAGAGCCAAGTGATCAAGAGGCGTCCCCTGTGCAGCAGCAACAAAAATTAAGGCACCAGGCACGTGTAAAGGTTCTTTTCTGGGAGGTACTGGTGCTCTGAAGCATGCAAAGACAGCACCCACTGGTCTCCATTCCTGGGTACAGATTTCTAGATGTGTGTGTTAAATTAGATACCTGCCCCTCGGGCCAAGGTTTTAATATAAGCAAGTGCCTTGCGGCCTTTCACTTTAACTCGGTGCAATTGGCTACTTCTGAGTTGAGCCTTGGGGCAGGTGAGTCCAAGCACACAAGCCCTTTAAGAGGCATTTTATAGATTGCTACCATCTTGTGGGTCTTGGAATGTGAGATCTGTCAGGGTTTGTTTTTTTGTTTTTTTGTTTAGAGAAAGCACGAGCAGGGGAGAGGGGTGTGGGTGGGGGAGAGAGAATCCTAATGCACATTTGGGCTGCTACCATAATTTGGCTATTGTAAATAATCCTGTGGTAAACAGAAGGGTGCATATATTCTCTCAAATTAGTGTTTTCGAATTCTTTGGGTAAATACCTTGTACAATTACTGGATCACTAGTTGATATTTTTAATTTTTTGAGGAACCTCCATACAGGTCTTCCACAGTGGCTACACCAGTTTGCATTCCTACAAACAAGTGCAGGAGGGTTCCTTTTTCTCCACATCCTCAACAACACTTGTTGTTTCTTGTGTTTTTTATTTTAGCCATTCTGATAGGTCCAAGGTGATATCTTATGGTTTTGATTTGTATTTCCTTGATGATGAGTGACGTTGAGCATCTTTTCATGTCTGTTGGCCCTCTGGATGTCTTTAGAGAAATGTGTGTTCATGTCTTCTACCCATTTTTTAATTGGGTTATTTATTTTTTGGGTGTTGAGTTGTAGCAGTTCTTTATATATTTTGGATACTAACCTTTATTGGGTATGTCCTTTGCAAATATCTTCTCGCATTCCCTTGGTTGTCTTGTAGTTTGTTTTCTTTGCTGTGCAGAAGCTTTTTGTTTTTATTTATTTACTTAATTTTTAATTTGTTAAAAGTTGTTTTCGTTTTTGTTTTTTTTTTTAAGTTTATTTATTTATATTGAGAGAGTGTATGCCCGCAAGGTGGGGAGGGGCCGAGAGAGAGGGAGAGATCCCAGGCAGGCTCTGCACTGTCAGTGCCAAGCCCAATGCAGGGGTCAAAACTCACAAGCCGTGAGATCGTGACCTGAGGTGAAGTCAGATTTCTTGACTGACTGAGCCATGGAGGCACCCCCAGAAGTTTTTTGTTCAGTTAGTTTATTTTTTTGAGGTGGGGGGAGAGAGAGAGAGAGAGAGGGAGAGAGAGAATCCCAAAGCAGCAACCCATCAACTTAATACAGACTGATATATGTGGAAGGTATCATATACAACCTAATGGCAACCACAAATTAAAACTACTAACAGAGCAAAGAATAAAGAGAAAACAATCCAAGTATATCACAGAAGTAACCCAGCAGGCCACGAAAGAGAGAAAGAAAAACTACAAAAACAAGTTAAAAACCCATTCTTTACGCTTCTCCAACCCCCACATTTTATGTATATAGTGTCCTATTTTACATCCTTTTATTTTGTGAATCCCTTGACTGACTTTTTATAGAAATACTTATTTTTACTGGTTCTGTGTTTCCTACTTTTCATACTTAACGGTCTTTTCCTTTCCAATCTTAATAGTTCTCTTTGATATTTCTTGTAGGGTTGGCTTAGTCATCTTGAACTCCTTTAGTTTTTATTTGTCTGAGGAGCTCTTTATCTGTCCTTCTGTTCCAAATGATAGACTTCCTTGGTAGAATATTCTTGGCTGTAAATTTTTTCCCTTTCAGCACTTTGAATATATCATGCCAGTCCCTTCAAACTGCCAAAAATTCTGCTGGAAAATCCACTAATAGCCTCATGGGTTTTCTTTTGTATATGTACCTGTCTTCTTTTCTCTTGTTGCTTTTAATTTTTTTTTTGCTTTATCTCTACTTTTTGCCATTTTGATGGTTATGTCTTGGTGTGGACTTCCTTTGGTTGATTTTTTTGGGGGATCTCTGTGTCTCCCGGGTCTAGATATCTGTTTCCTTCCCCAGATTAGGGAAGTTGTTAGCTATTATTTCTTCAAATAAATTTCCTACCCTCCTTTCTCACTCTTCTTCTGGGATCCCTGTACTGGGATCCCTGTTATTGTGCGTGATGGAATCACTGAGTTCCCTGAGTCTGTTCTCATTTTGCATAATTCTTTTTTTCTCTCATTTGTTTAGCTTGATTACTTTCCATTCCTCCATTTTCTACTTAATTTTTTCCTCTACTTCCAGCCTGCCATTTATTCCATCTTCATCTCTGGTTCTATTTTATGTTTTCAGGCTCTTTCTTAAGGGTCTCACTGATGTCCTCAACTCTTCTCTCAAGTTCAGAGAGTATCTTTATGATCATTACTGTAAAATCTCTATCAGGCATGTTACTTATACCTGTTTTGCTTAGGTCTCTTGCTGTGGTTTGTTCTTTCATTTGTGACATGTTCTTCTGTCTCATTTTGCCTAATTCTCTGTATCTGTTTCTCTGTGTTAGGCAGGTCACATATGTCTCTTGATCTTGAAAGTAGTGAACAGGATGTGTACTTTTAACAAGGAGACACTGGTCATCCTCCATAGGGGACTCAAAACTGTCACAGACTGAGCTGGCCAGGGCCACTCCACAAAGTGTGGAGACAGGTGGTTAATACCCTCTTTCCCTCTACCTTCATCTTCATTGATCAAGAAATTTAAAGATTTAAAGAAAATCCTTCCTATTTGGTTCAGGCTGCTCTAACAAAGTACCATAGATTGGGTGGCTTATAAACAACAGGAACATATTTCTCACACTTCTGAAAGTTGGGAAGTGTAAGTCTTAGGTTCTGGCTGATTCAGTGTCTGGTGAGGCTCTCCTCTCACTATATCCTCACGTGGCAGAAAAAGCAAGAGAGCTCTCTCCTTTTCAATAAGGCACCAACCTCTTTCATGTGGGCCCCTCCCCTAAGACCTAATCACCTTCCAAAGGGCCTGCTTCCTAATATCACATTGGAGGTTAAATTTCAAAATACTAATTTTGGGGAGATAGAAGCATTCCATTTGTAACCCTCTTCGTCACTGCAAAACAGGAAGTTATCCCACCCAAACATCTCAAGTCTTGAGGAAGAGATTTTTCTTTTAAATTTACATAGATACAGAATGAGGTAGAACAGCATTTTGGACATGGAGTGGGCAAGGTGGTGGAAAGAAAGACAAATCAGCACCAGTGTTGCCCACTGTTTTTCTTTTCCTGGAACTTGGCTGTTAGAGCTGTCCCTAGAATAAACTGTACTGTGCCTTCACAGCCCTAACCTTGGAAGAACACTGTGCCTCAAACTATGTGCTATCTATAAAATAAAGAAGTCTTCCAATTAGAAAGATTGAAAGTAAAGACCAGAGTAAAGCTATACTAGGCAAATGAAGTACAAAATAAAATGGGAGTAACAGTATTAATATCAAAATAAACTTTAAGAAAGCAGAAAATACAAACAGTTCACAACATACCAATCCCCACTTACTATTAAAAATGCTTATGTGTATATTGGCAAAACTAAAATGGTAATGTGAGAAAGTAGCAAAGGGACCAAAACAATCCTAAACACTAGGAAATTTAAACACTTGGTTTTAAATGAAAATTGAAAATTACAGGCTGTTTAACAGTGTCAGAACTCTGGAAGGCCAGAGGAATTGTCATTTACTCAAAGAAACATCAAATGCTTGTATTATTGCATAAGAAATAGTTTTTTTTTAAATGAGTAAACTAGTGATTTTCAGCTCAGGAAAATAGAACACACTTAGAGTAAGAAGAAATTAATAAAGATAAAATCAGAAATTTTATAGAATTAGAAGTAAAAGTGATGAGTAAAAATTTTAAATAACCCTTTCAAAAGATAAATAATCCATCCCAAGGTTAATTAAGACAATAGTAAATACTATAGATTCATATTCCTTTATCAAAAAACCATGTGCTTAGGTGGGTTTGAGAATTCAAACTTTCCATATTTTAGAAAAGTGGTATGGTGTACATACCATATCTTACATGACACCTCCAGTACATCTGAAGCAAAACCCTGTAGTCGAACTTTCTAGCTACATCACATTGAGTTTTTTGAGAGAAAAATGCTAACTACTCAGTGGTTGAGTTAGTGGAGGTTTAAAAAAAAGCATTTGAGGGGCGCCTGGGTGGCTCAGTCGGTTAAGCGTCCGACTTTGGCTCAGGTCATGATCTCGCGGTTCGTGAGTTCAAGCCCCGCGTTGGGCTCTGTGCTGATAGCTCAGAGCCTGGAGCCTGTTTCGGATTCTGGGTCTCCCTCTCTCTCTGACCCTCCCCCGTTCATGCTCTGTCTCTCTCTGTCTCAAAAATAACGTTAAAAAATTTTTTTTTGAAATAAAAAAAGCATTTGATAAAATGCTTATTACAAATAAAGTACTAAGGAAATGAAGTAGAAAAATACTTCTTGGCATGTTGAAAAGTGTCCTCTAAAAATAATAGTAGGGGTAGCTGGCTGGCTCAGACAGTGAAGCGTGCAACTCTTTAATCTCAGGATTGTGAGTTTGAGCCCCACGATGGTGTAGAGATTACTTAAAAATAAAATCTTTAGGGGCATCTGGGTGGCTCAGGTCGGTTAAGCATCTGACTCTGGCTCAGGTCATGATCTTACGGGTCGTGAGTGCTGACAGCTCAGAGCCTGGAGCCTGCTTTCAGAGTCTCTTTACCCTACTCTCTGCCCCTCCCCTACTCACAGTCCTCTGTCTCTCAAAAATGAATAAATGTTAAAACAATTAAAAATAAGTAAAATCTTTAAACAATAGTAAAAATAATAGTTAATACTAAAAACAGGTATAAAAACATGGAGCAGCGCTGCTCAAAATGTTTGTTACGGTGGTAAGTATAAAAAGGAGTGCACAATTAGAAATGCTAATAGAGTGACAGCAGTTTTACATTTGTTGACTATAATAGTTAGAGAACTTGGGCTTGTATTTTGTATGTCTGATTTATATTTCTAGCAGTTCATTTTCATTGTATTTACAAAAATTTTACTCCCAGTGGATTAGGGGGAAAAACTCAAAACCAGTTCTTTGCAGATAGTTGTAAAGTTAAGACAAGACCCAATGTGTCCACTACCACTGCCATTACTCTCAATGTGACAGATTTTTACTGAAGGATAGTGTTAAGTCTTAAAGAGATTTTACCATACTTGCAATCTAATGATTCAGCCTAATGGCAGAAGACACAGGACTTCTGAGTTAGAGACAAAGGATGTTTACTACTCATGGGATAGCAGGCAGCATGAGCTTCATGTTTGTATTGCCCCCCCCCCCCATGTCCTTTAATCTTTTGGGGACAATATGGAGCAGGTCCAGGTAGAATCCTGAGGGCACAGTTAATTGGTATTACACTTGAGGTACTTGGAGTTTAAGAAACTGTCGGTCTTAACAAAAAAGAAAAAGCTGCTGGCAAAACTGCAACCCTATCTTTTTTACTATCCTCATTAGGAAATAAATCTGCTCCCTACCCTGGAGTAAGATCTTACCTCTGCCTTCCAAGGTTATTATTTGCTATTCAAACCTCCTTGAAAAGATGTGTAAACAAGACTTGGAGAGCCACAGATATTCATGGAGAATTGTCTTAACAGATAGAAGACTTGATGAAATATAGAGCCATACCGTGTTTCTGGGTGGGAGGTTGCATTATCATGTCAATCAGTTCCTTGTTAGGAAAGCCATTCTCCTTGAGTAAATTGTATAAATTTAACATTCTTTGATGAATTAGATTTAAAAAGTTAATTAGGGGTGCACCTGGGTGGCTCAGTTGGTTGAGCGTCCGACTTTGGCTCAGGTCATGATCTCGCGGTTCGTGGGTTTGAGCCCCGTGTTGGGCTCTGTGCTGACAGCTCAGCCTGGAGACTGCTTCAGATTCTCTCTCTCCCTCTCTCTCTGCCCTTCCCCCGTTCACATTCTGTCTCCTCTCTCTCAAGAATAAATAAACATTAAAAAAAATTTTTTTAAGTTAATTAGAAAAAATAATTGCTGAAAAATAGCCAAGAAGAATTTGAAAGTATACCAGCTGATCCTACCACATATTAATGAAGACTTGTAACTATTGTAAGATTACAGTAATTGTATTTACATAATACTATTTCTAAATTAAAATATATATAAAATAATGCAGAACAGGTTTTGGACAGGAGAGGCCATCGTATGGAGGCTAGCACAAGAAGAAACTAGATTTGATCAAGAAACAAAAACAAAATAACCTTTTTGGACAGTAAGCAGTAGTAACAAAATTAAAAAAGGAAAAGGACAGTAAAACTTACTTGCAACTTGTATGACAAGAAATTAATAGCACTGAAATGTTAAATTCTTAGAAATCAATGAGAACAATGGATATCCAGATAGAATAATAGGCAAAGGAAATGTAAATTAAAATAATAGGCTGTTATAACAAAAAACTGAGCTAATATTGGTACAGGTATAAAACACTTGCTATAATTTCCAGAATTGAAAATGTAGAGAAATAGATTGTCGTATATATATAGTGCTGATGCACGTATAGAATTGCAATTTTTCTGTAATGCACCATGGTGCTTTTTAAAATGTTGATGCCTTTTAGATTTAAAAAAATTTATTTTTAAGTAATCCCTACACCCACATGGGGCTTGAACCCACAACCCTGAGATCAAGAGTCTACGCTCCACCAACTGAGCCAGCCAGGCACCCCAGGCGTTGATGCCTTTTAACCCAGGAATTTCACTTTTTTTTAATGTTTACTTATATTAGACAGCAAGGGAGGGCCAGAGAGAGACTGATACAGAATCCAAAGCAGGCTCCACGCTCTGAGCTGTCAGCACAGAGCCCAATGTGGGGCTTGAACTCACGAGCCATGAGATCATGACTTGAGCTGAAGTTGAGGTTAAACTGACTGAGCCACCTAGGCACTCTCCAGGCATTTTACTTAAGTGAATCTTTCCTGAAAGAAGCCAAAGTACAAAGAGTCTGTGGCGGTGTTGTTTTATAATTTAAGATCAGCTACAAGCTAAATGTTCATCAACGTGGTATTGCCAACTTATGCGTACTACTTCCATCCATTGGAGTAGTAAGTCATTAAAATTCATGTAGATTAATATTTAAAGAAGTAAAAGATGTATGTAAAATATTTTACATTTTATATACAGTGTATATAAGACAACTGGAAGTCTTTTCTACCCATACTCTTGGTTGTCTCCTCGGTTTCATCTCTCTTCAAGTCACTTAGGAGTATGACTTTCCTAGTTCACTTCATTTAAATAGTGGTCTCGCATAGTGTCCCTTTTATTTTCTGCATAATTTTTCTTGGCAGTATTGTATTGTCCTTGACCTATTATGTGTTGTTTAGCTTTGTAAGAATGTAGAATTATAATACAGCTATTTGAATATAGCTCTGTAAATACAGGACAGCTGTCTCTCTTGTTCATTTTTTCCTCAGTACCCAGAACTACATAGAAAGGGTCCTGACAGATGCTTCTTGAATGTGGAATGTATTTATAAAACTACTGAGTGGAAAAAGATTAACTATATACCATAAACTAATTGGACTTTTTTGGGAAAAACTGTTATTTGTTTACATACAAAATCTCCAGCTGGAGAATTATGAATAATTTTTACTACCCTTTTTTCTGCCTCAAGTGAGAACATAATAGTTTTTTAATCACTGAAAACAAAGATACTAATATTATGGAGATACGAAGGGGTGACATGTGGACTTCCTTTATGTGAAAGAATTTACTAGTCCCTGTGAGGGTGAAATTACTGACCCCACCTTGTCTCTTCCTCTTGCAGGTAGCACCTCCCCCACCTCCACTTACTGATACACCTGATGCCACGGCAAATGCAGGCGAAAGTTTACCAGCAACCATGGGAGGACCTCTTCCTCCCCATTTGGCTCTTAAGGCAGGTAAGGGACTTGAAAGTGCATGTATGACAGTGGATAAGATACGCATGATCCTGCTTAGTTATTATCTCTTTCTCATTTGGATAGAAAGAAATTACTATAGTAAACTCATAATGTTGAGAGAATGCAGGGGCTTCATAAGTTTACAAATACCACCAGTGATTTCTCTTATTAAACATGGTATAGCCTGATTCCTTAGCTGTTGTTAGTTTTTACAAATTTTTTCTTAAAGTTGTAATTATTTTGAGAGCATGCATCTGAGAGAGTGAGGGCAGGGCAGAGAGACAGGGAGAGCAAGAATGCCAGTCTGGCCCCACACTCTTCAGTGCAGAGCCCAGTGCGGGGCTCAGAACTCACCATGAGACCGTGAGCTCATGACCTGAGCCAAAATCAAGAGTTGGATGCTCAACCGACTGAGCCTCCCAGGAGCTCCAGCTTCTAATTTTTATCTCTGGCTAGATTTTGCACAGGCTAGAACATTTGATTAAAGGGTCTTGTTTATTGCCCTTTCTTTTTTATTTTTATTTTCATATTTTATTTTATTTATCTGTTCCAAGTTTAATTTTTGAGAGAGAGAAAGCGTGAGTGGTCAAGGGGCAGAGAGAGGGAGAGAGAGAGAATCCCAAGCAGGCTCCACACCACCGTCACAGAGCCTGATGCGGGACTTGAACTCATGAAGCTGTGAGATCATGACCCGAGCTGAAACCAAGAGTTGGATGCCTAACCCACTGAGCCACCCAGACACCCCTGTTGCCCTTTCTTGTTTCTGACTAATTCCTCCCAGATATATTGTAGACTTGTTTACTTTATGGATCCAAAGTGTTGCTGAATTCTGTATATTATTATCAAAGCTTTTATTGGTCTGCCCAGTATAGGAAAGATTTACTAGAATCTTGGTCAAGCTGCTTAAGTCTCAGATCCAACATTTATGAAATGAGAATAACAGTAGTATTTACTTTGTAAGAAGATTGTTGTGAGGAGTAAATTTTTTTAAAAGGATGTCATAATCTTTGTAGAGCTAATAGGCAATATTCACTATCTTTCTCTATTAACTATCTTTCTCTGCTTTCCTACCAAGATTCATCACTTTCTTACACCTTTTCAGCTTCTCCTAATCCCCGTCACTAGTGCTAACAGTTTTCTCTCAAGGTCATAGTTAGCAAAGAAGCAGTTTTAACAAATTTAATCAGGTATCAAGTTTAATCAACTTGAAAATGTGTGCTAGATTATCAGTAACTTATGATCATTGCCAGGAGCCCCCCTCTACATACAAGCCTTGAGATTATCAATTTAGACCTATACTCCAATCATGAAACATTTTTAAGTAAGTCATGAAGATTTGGGGCCCATTTCCAAATAATTGAAACTTTGGCTTTCTAATTACAGAATGCCAAGCTCTAAGAATATTCTTTTGTAATGTTTTAGGATCTTCCTACAGTTTGATTCATTAAGAGAACACTAAATTTCTTTCCTTAATAGAAAATAATTCTGGAGTTGGGGCCTCTGGCTATGGTCCTCCTGGGCCCACATGGGATCGAGGAGCCAACTTGAAAGACTATTATTCAAGAAAGGAAGAACAAGAAGTACAAGCGGTAAGGCTGTCATCTTTTGTCACATATCCAGGATTGTGACTTAGTGCTTGATTCACTGCAAGGTTCAAGATAATTCAGTTTAATAATTTGGTGATTCTTTTAAGTTGTCGTTTGAGACTACTTGTTCACACAAGACAATGTAAACCCAATCTACCCATTAACTCTGGTCACTAGGATCGCCTGTGAAATAACAGTATTTTTCAGGTGGTAGAGTGTGTCCTCATCTGCTTTACAGGAAATGTAGGTACCTCAGTAAACCTCATTTCACGAGCAATCAGAGTAAAAATGTCTTAATAGGACAGCTTATTTTTCCACTTAATGTATTTGAAGTGTTAAAACCAACAAAAAAAATCATCAGTGTTTCTTGGGAACAGTTTAAATACAGTACGTTTAGCTAATGGCTTGTTTATACAATAGGACCACCAGATGCAGTAAAAACTAATTCTGGTTCAATTTTGACTAGGATTAGAAACTTTAAAAACCATTTTTGCATTATAAAGGATGGCACAAAGAAGATACTGTTATAATTTTTAATGTTTAAGAGAGTGGAGTGGGGGAGGGCCAGAGAGAATCCCAAGGAGACTCTGCACTGTCAGTGCAGAGCCTGATACAGGCTCAAACCCATGAACCATGAGCTCATGACCTGAGCTGATATCAAGAGTCAGATGCTTAACTGAGCCATCCAGGCACCCCTAAATTTCTTTACCTTAGATATGCATAACTAAACTAAAATTAATGGAGCCAAATTTAATTATCATTGATTCAACAGACTTTAGAGTCAGAAGAAGTGGATTTAAATGCTGGGCTTCATGGAAACTGGACATTGGAAAATGCTAAGGCTCGCCTGAACCAGTATTTCCAAAAAGAAAAGATCCAAGGAGAATATAAGTACACCCAAGTGGGTCCTGATCACAACAGGTTTGCTTGTTTCAGTCTTTTCCTTCTATAGTAAGGTTGTTTTGTATATTCATCGTTCTATTTTTGTACATGTTCTCTGATTCAGTTTGTGGATTAGAAGTGAATTGTGAAAACAAGTTGCGCAAGAAAAATTGTCCTTGATTTGTAATTAGTAGTTTACTAGGATTTTCACTTAGGTGTGTGATTTTTAGAAGTTCTGCAAAAATCTGTGTTGCTAGACTTTTGAGGTTCTCCTTTGTATCTGTGAGAGGCAAAAATCATAGCCACAGTGGTGGTTTGTCTGTGTTTGGCTTAACAATTAGCCCAAGGTGGTGAGTTTATTTACTGTCGCTGTGGTATTGTTAAAGGTAGTAGTAAGGATTATTTAATGGATCAAGTTAGACACTCAAGTTTCAAAGTCTCGGGTGAACTGCATGCGTCTAGATCCAAATTTCCCTTTAGCTTTGAAAGTTGCCAGCTCTTGAGTCCTGTTGAAGTGTGTAAAGGCTTATTGTAAAGCTGAAGGATAGCTTGTCTTTGTATGTGAGTTAAATTAGCCTACTTTTATCCTGTTAAGTTTATAAAACTGAACATAAAAGGAGGTCATTGTAACAGTTGACAGTATGTTTCTCAGCCTGCTTGCTGTTCTTCCTGAGAGCATTCCAGGGTGTAGTAATTATTACTCCCAGGAAGGCTCATATGGATTAGACTCTTCTGGGGGCACTGTATTTTTATTGGAAGGTAAAGAAGGCTATGGATACCTTCTGGATGATTTAATTTGCTGTCCTTTATGTGAAATAAATTACTCAAAATGCATTAAAAGTATTTTTCTTGAAAATCAGAGTGTTCTCCATTACATCTAGTAATCCTAAAATAATTATTACCAAAATAAAATTTTGACACTATGATCAAAATGATGTTCAGAGCATGGTTCCCCCTGCTTCCTACTGTTTGTTCAATCCTGAATTCTCAAAATACTTAATTCTGACATCAGACTTTCTAAAACCCTTGGAGGTTATAAAGGAAGGATCCATTTATTGATTTTTCTTTAATATGTTGTCCTTCTGAACTGATTGAGCTTATTAGTATCACTTGGTGACTTTAAGAACCGATAAACCAAGCTTGTTGTAAAACATGTTTGATACCAGTATGACTTCTGATTCAAAGAATTGAAGAATTCAGGATATGACAATGAGGGAGGCAAAAGACCGTTGGGGGAGCTAGGACAGCATCTCCTTATGTCCTTTATTTAAAGGCATAACAGACAGCAACACCAGAGGTCTGTGTTCATAACACACATGTGCTGCTGCTTAGGCTGAACTAAGCAATCACATGGAAAACTATTGTAAACTGATTTCTGGTGTCGCTGTTCCCCCTAGGTGGAGGAGAATGAGATTGAGTGCTGACTTTAAGCCTGGCTGAGAAACATACTGGCATCGGTGTCATTAATGAAAGGGTGGATGTTGTTCCCCTGAAAGCCAGTGGCCTTTGACCCCTGAAGCCGCTGTGCCTGAAGGTCAGTTCACAAGAGGTATAGGAAGGAGTCTAACGTTTATTTTTTTCTTAAGCCTTACCTAACCTTTTATTCAAAGCACAGAGTCAAGGCTAGAATGTACCTGAGCAGTGGAAGGATCAGATAGCATACAGTTTTCAAAGGACAGTTTTTGCTTTATTGAAACCTAAATTCATTCCCTAGAATCTGCTAGTGGTTTTAGCTCTAACTTCCAAAAAAAATATCTTGTTCTCTGATTTAATAAATAAGTGTGATACAAGTTTTTTGTTATCAAGGGCTGCTTCCAACTGCAGGCATATACCAGACCCCTGCCTCAGGAGCCACAGATGCATGCATAGTGTTCGTATGTTCATGTGTATGTGTGCAATGCATGCATATATTTAGCTTATCTTAACAGATTGAAGTTATTAGTGGGTGGCCCATGCAAAGCGATCTTAAAATAATCACAATTATAATTTCAAGAATTTGGGGCCTATTTCTTTGCCCCAGGCTAAATGGAAAATTCCTTTTCATTGAATGTGTTCTAGCTATTCAGACTGCAACCTTTGGAGTAAGTAAACATCATCTAAACCTTAACATTTTCTTTTTTGTGAACAGTTGGCTTGTCAACTTTGATTATGGTTGTCTTGTGCCATGTTGTACATTATTTGAAGTTTACATACACTTGATTTATTCTAGGATTGAACAGAAATAAGTGTTTACAATGGTTTTTTGCTGTGACTTGCCTAAGCAGTTGGAAAGCCTGCCTGATTTGGGAGTCCTGGATTTAGTCATTTCTAACAGTGAAATTTCTAACCTTGTTTGTATATGTTGTTACAGGAGCTTTATTGCAGAAATGACCATTTATATCAAGCAGCTGGGCAGAAGTAAGTATTACTGTTCTTGTGATATTCTGAGTCTTCCATAGTGGAGTAACAGTCTAAAGCCACATATATGTGAAGCTATATTAACTGAAAGAGTATTAATTGAAAGGTAGCATCTGGGGTATTTTAGAATATTAGTAATTCTATGAATTAGAGGGCTCAGTTTCCCAGCTTGCATATGAAAAAGAGATCATGTTAGTATATTTCAAAGGGTAAGAAGAGATGGTAGGTAGGCAATTTAGGAGTCTACCAGTGTTAGAGAGCTTTAAAACTTTTTTAAATATCTTTCTGCATGAGAATGTTTCCCAGTTTGTTCAGGTAAAACTAGCAAAGTGAAATTTAGAAAGTAAGTTAAATGATAGCATTTGAAGCCAAAGGTGGATGTGTAGCATTTCAGAGTCATAGAGTCAAGAAGAGGTGAGAAAGTTACCCAAAATAAACACCAAAGAGGTTGGGGTTATTCATAAAGGAAGTAAAAAGACAAAGATCTGATCATGTATTCTCTATTCTAAGACCATAAGTTTAAAGCAGGCAGTGTTATTATACTTGAAAGGAAGGAACTAGTCCTGTGTACCTGGTTTTGTCCCTAATGTTGCTGGGACTCCATTTACTTATCTGCAAATTGAGAGAACAGCCTAAGATTCTATCCAGCTTGAGAATTCTGGAACTAACATCAATGATTTATAGTATATGAAAGACTTCTCATAAAATCAGGTCTTCAAATCATCAAGAGATGATGTTGAAATTTGTTATCCTAGACTTTAAAAATAAGTTAGACTTTGAGTGGATGAGATACTAAGGGATGAGGATAAAGGCAGTATAATTTGTGCCATTTTCTTGAAGAATTTGAGTAGCTGCTGGCTTCATTCTGGTGCCAGGAACAGCAAACTGCAGGCCTCCGGCCAAATATAAGTTCACTACCTGTTTTATAAACAAAATTTTATTGGAACATAGCAACACTCGTTTGTTTATGTCAGGGGCTAGCAAAAAGGCAGGGGCCTTTTGTAAAAGGCCAGATCATAAATATTTTAAGCTTTGCGGGTCACATCTATCACCTGTTGTTATTTTTATAACTCTTCTAAAAACAGATAAGCCATTTTTAGTTTTTGGGCCCATAGTTTGTCATACTCTAGTTTAAGTGTTGTCTGTGGATGCTTTCGTGCTTTCAAGGCAGAGTTGAGTGGCTATGACAGACACGATATGGCCTGCCAAGCCTAAACTATTTATTATCTTATTCTTTATAGACTATCAGCGATTCCTGGAATCAGTGACCACTTTCGACCCATTTTTATTCCTTATTCTATTTTTCAAAAGTTAAACTATGTTTTCTTTCTCTGTTTTAATGCCAGATGATATAAATAGTGACAACTTTGTTGAAATACGTTAACTGCTTTCATAATGATGATTTGTCTGTGTCTTTGTATCAGCCTGTAATCAAGATAATTGATACGCTGTTAATGCAATTGCTGTTGGTTAGCAGTTAGAATGAAAAAGAATTTACAACCTACTCTATTTGGGGGGGGGGTACTTTTGTACCTAAGCCCCTTAGTTGATGGGGCTTATGATGAGATTTTTCTTTACTCAGATGACTTATCCTATTGTCTTTGGTAATCCTGACCTTAAATTATAGGGATTTTCGCACGCGAACATGGATCAAATAAAAAACTGGCAGCACAGTCCTGTGCCCTGTCACTTGTCAGACAACTCTACCATCTCGGAGTAATTGAAGCTTACTCTGGACTTACAAAGAAGAAAGAAGGAGAGACTGTGAGTCTTTAGACTTAGTAGTACAGAGAGATACTCTTAAGATTCAATTTAGCTTTTGATTTGTATTTGGCTAAAGAAGTTTAATTCATAGTTTTAGGAATCTTACCTCAAGAAATGGAAATGGCCCTTCTAATCCTCTGTCTGGCGTGATGCTGTGTTCAGAGTGGGCAATGAGTAAATAACCATTAAAGTCATTTTTTCATGACAGGGAATTGACCTATTTGTTTTATGAATATTGTAGACCTAGTTAACTATATGCTCTTAACACTGCTATAGTTTTGAGTAGTGCTCATATGTGACATAATTTTTATTCATACATATATTACATAATTTTCATGGCTTTCCTTTTTCGATAGGTGGAGCCTTACAAAGTTAACCTCTCACAAGATTTAGAGCATCAGCTGCAAAACGTCATTCAGGAGCTAAATCTTGAGATCATGCCCCCAGTAAGCATACAGTTATTTAATACACCTTTGTATTGAACATCTCTAGTCAGACAACTAACTGGTATTGCCTTTTTTGTTTTTCTTGTTTTTTAATAGCCTGAGGATCCTTTTCTGCCTGTTGTACTTAACCTTGGCAAATTGGCTCACTTTGAGCCATCTCAGCGACAAAACCAAATTGGTGTGGTTCCTTGGTCACCTCCACAATCCAACTGGAATCCTTGGACTAGTAGCAACATTGATGAGGGGCCCCTGGCTTACGTGAGTGCAACATTGTTTTTGAGCTCAGACTGTTATCTAAGCTTTTGAATACATTTCATTAAGATATCCAGATTATAAAAACTTTTCAATTTAAATATAAGTTATGTACTTTTGTTTGATTGTTGCCTTCCCATTTTACAGGCTACTCCAGAACAAATTAGCATGGACCTCAAGAATGAGTTAATGTACCAGCTGGAACAGGATCATGATTTGCAAGCAGTAAGTCATTGAAGATTTTAGACATATGGTACCCAGAGCTTCAGAACTTTATAGGTAGGGTAAAAAAGACAAAAAAAAAAAAAAAACAGTGGATGATACATTTTGCCCTTCTAGGAATATAGATCAAAGGTATTTATGAAACCAGTAATTGTAGTTACCTCTGAGGATAGTTTTGAATTAAGGGCCTGGGGTTGTTTTTTTTTGTTTTTTGTTTTTTGTTTTTTTAATGTTTGTTTATTTTTGAGAGAGAGAGAGACCACGCATGAGCAGGGGAGGGTCAAGAGAGAGGGGGGAGACACATAAAACCGAAGCGGGCTCCAGGGTCTGAGCTGTCAGCACAGAGCCTGAGAAGCAAGATCATGCATGACAGCCAAAGTCTGACATTTAACTGACTGAGCCACCCAGGTGCCCCAAGAGCCTGGGATTCTAATGTAAATGAAGACATTAGGCTAATACCCCCTCCTTTTTTTTTTTTTTTTTTTTTTTGGCATTTTTAACTATTTCCTGAGTAAAACAACATTAACACCTTACAAGAAAGGGAATGTGTATTGAATGTTCAGGGAGAAAGGAGGAAAATAAGGGTGTGGACAAGGCCACAGATAGATTCTTCAGAAACTTAGTGAAAAGAGATAGTTCTGTTAATGATATAAATATGTATATTGTTTTATGGAAAAAAAATGTGGTTTTTAAAATTTATTTTGTTTAGAGAGAGTGCACAAGTGGGGAAGAGGGGACAAGGGAGAAAGAGAGAAACTTAAATAGGCTCTGCTCAGCTTGGCTCCTGAAGTGGAGCTCAATACCATGACCTGAGGCCAGAATCGAGAGTCGGACGCTCAACCCACTGAGCACCCAGGCGCGCCCTCCCAAAAATGTATTTTGAGTATGGAGCTAGTGGAAAGGAGGGTTTTTATAGAGATGGGAAATTTTTTTATAATTAAGACAGTTGCTTCTAATGTATATGTTGGTAGAAATTTGACTGATATGTAACTTTTATAAAACAGATCTTACAGGAGAGAGAGTTGCTGCCTGTGAAGAAATTTGAAAGTGAAATCCTGGAAGCAATTAGTCAAAATTCAGTTATCATTATCCGAGGCGCTACTGGATGTGGTAAAACTACACAGGTTCCACAGTTTATTCTAGATGACTTCATCCAGAATGACCGAGCAGCAGAGTGTAATATTGTAGTAACTCAGGTAAGTAGTAAGCGAACTTAGAAGGTATGTGTCTGGTGTTGATCGAGTTTGAGAGTAGGAAAAACGTAGCGGCCAGGCTATTTCTAATTCTTTGATTAACTCCCCTTTGTAGCCACATAAGGTACTGAAATTGGTAGAACATTAGACCCTTTAAAAATTAAAAAAAAAAAAAAAATAGGCATTTAAGTCTTGTTCTAATTTCTTACACTGATGGGCTGAACTGAGCCATGTGAGTGATTCTTTTTGTCCTGGCTAGGGGGAGTCTTTTGGCCTAGAATCAGACAGGACTGAGAGTACCTTCTCCTTAAGTTCACGTGCAAATCTTGGTCCTCTCCATCTTACCACCTTAATACTGAGAGCAAGAGTAGGCAAGCTAACAGAACAGGTAATGGTTGACGCTAATGGAATGGTTACTCTCTGCCAGGTTCTGTTTTAAACAGTTGGTATTTTTTTTAACTCCTTTAAAGTTTATTATGACTGTAAGATGTACCTATTCTTTTGTTTAATATTTCTCCTTCAGTAAATTAAGGTACAAAAAGATACTAAATAAATTGCTCAAGTTATTAACACGGGATATGGTGGAACTAGGATTCAAAACCAACCGACTTGCCTTCAGGATTCTTCCTTTTAACTACGACATTGTATTACCTTATTAGCAATAGGGAAGAGCTGATTAGCTCTTCCAAATCTTCTCAGGTTAAAGCAGTTCTCATCAGCTCTAACCCAGTACTTCTGGCACTTAGAAGGAGAGCATTGCAATAAACTAGATACCACCTCTCAGGCTGGCTCAGACCTTGACTTAGGGATTTATAACCTGGGACACACAGTTGATATTTGGGAAGGAGTTGTGAACCTTGAAATAGCAAAACATGTTTGTGCCTGTGCGTTTATGTGTATATGTACAAATCATATTTTTAAAAAATTTCTGAAATTGAGGTATATCTTTTAATTGGTTTCTGTGTTTGATATGACAGTTGGGTTTTTTAGCCTAAAAAAGAATCACTGAAGGAATGAATGTTGCATTAAAAATCAATGCTATCTTAGGCTTAAGAGATATGGTAAGTCTGCATTTTTTCTAGGAAAGGATCCTTAGCTTTCTTCTTTTTCTCAAAATGTTCTTTGATTACCCCTCCCATTCCCAACACTGGCTGTGAATCCTTTGCCTTACAGTGAAAGTTCTAACCCCAAGTACTGTGATCAGTAAAATATCCTTGCTCTTAATGTTTACCTATCTTGTAGGAGGTGTATTGTTAGGAGTCTTAAGCTATCCTCTGCCCACCCTCCTTACTACAACTCTCCACTTTTAATCTCAAAAATAGTCATCTAGGAAGAAATGCAGAATTCAGCAGATGAGCTGAAAACCTGTGTTCTCACACAGAAAGTGGTTCACATGTCATGAGTAGAATAAAACCGCTTCTTAAGTAAGAAGGTGTGTTCGCACTAGCCATCCAATAAATGTCAAAGCCAAGTTGATCCAGCCAAAAATGGCTTTATGTGTTCTAGACAAAATTGGCTTTTGTGTTACAGTCTTCAACTTCGTGTAACTTGCTTACTAGCGTGTGTCCCTTCCCAAATAATTTGTGGACATTTCCAATGGCTTGATCTGTAAAATGCACAGGTTTCCATAGATAGACTATAACAAATGTAAGCAGTGAGCTACAGGATGGAAGGGTGTGTCAAATGTTTTACTTTGCATATGAAAACAGCTTTCATTTCTCTATTAGTCCTCTTGTTTTCTTTGATAAAGTGATAGAATCATGAAGTTGAAAGATACTTCAGAGAATTATTTCATCTTCTCTGGATGGAATGTTCATAACAGGTGGTCACTTAACTTATGCTTTAAATTTTACATCAGTTGGGAATGTAGCTTGTGTTCTAATTTTGAACAAGTGACTGAACTGTTACATTGAATCTTTTTGTCCTAGTGCTTGCCCCAAAATCAGTCTCTGATGCCTTTTTCCTGTAATAAGTCTTTTTTTTTTTTTTAACATTTATTTATTTTTGAGACAGAGAGAGACAGAGCATGAATGGGGGAGGGTCAGAGAGAGAGGGAGACATAGAATCTGAAACAGGCTCCAGGCTCTGAGCGGTCAGCACAGAGCCCGACGCGGGGCTCGAACTCACGGACCGCGAGATCATGACCTGAGCCGAAGTCAGACGCCTAACCGAGTAAGCCACCCAGGCGCCCCTGTAATAAGTCTTTAAAAGCTTAAAAATTTGTATGATGTCCTAATGTTTCCTTTGTTTTAATAAACTTTTATGCACTTTATCATACTCTTAGGAAAAATTCCATCAAATCATTTATGAATAAAATCTTTCTTCAATATGTATTTTAAATGGATTTTTTTGTTTTAAAGTGAAGACTGTTGAGGAAACTGGAAGCTGAGAGGTCAGAGAAGGATACAAAAATTAAGGGAAGAAGATTACAGGGTCATTTGTCTCTCTGCTGTTTTGATGAATAGTCCTCTTGATACTGGTGTTTTCTGTGCATATTCAAGAAAATGTGGCCCATAGTGCTTCTGAAGATGGTTGTTTTAGCACCTCTTATGTTAATTTATAACCTTTTTCATTCATGGCTTTCTTGAGTCTCTTAAGACAGTTGTGTTTGGGGGCCATAGAGTTAAGAACTACAATAGGTACTAATTAAGGAATATGCCATCTCCTGTCTGTAGTCATTTTAGAAGGCTGGAAACTACAAAGATGATAGACCTGAAAGTGGCACCAGGGAGATAAAAATCAACCCTCAAGTATCCAGTAACCTATGAATATACCTCCAAAGAGTCAAATATCCTAATAGATTTGAAGTTCTTCTAAAGTCACCTAGTTAGTAGAAATGTTGAGAACTTCAGAAGAGACAAAAATAGAGCAAGGAGATAATAGCAGTGTCCGGAATTTACCTGTTTGTAGAATGCAGCAAACTTCTTGAAAGGTCCCGGAAAACATTGTATTTTGTGCTTATTAGTGGAATACCATTTTCACATTTCCTGATACAAGTATATAGCAGAACTCTTCTCTTGAAGGATAAATACAGAGCTCAGTTCTTCATGTGATGCTTGTTCAGAGTTAGTGAGGTGCAGAGTACAGGTCAGTAGTGGTCAGTAAAAACTAGCATAGGTCAGCAAATCAAGGTACATAAAGCAGAGTATAAGCTCAGGAAAATTCAACACCATGTGTTCAAGAAGGCATCTTTTAATACCTATGTGGACAGGATAAATATGAACTAGGTGATTGCATACTTACCTATATTGGTTATTAGCCCCATTACCTAAGAGACTCTTAAATTAAGGATAGAAAAATCATAAATCATTTTTTTGTATTCAAAGGATATTGATAATTTTAGTGAAGTCATTGAATTTTTGTTACGGATTCTTTTCTTTTTAAGATTGTTATTCTCTGATTTCTTAAATAGTACTGTCATAACCTGGGATAACATACTGATATTTAAACATGAAACTCAGAAAAAGTTTTCCCAAGCAAGGAACTTGTACTTTATAACCCTGCCATCAAGAATTTTTTGACAAAATCAAATTCAAGTCAACTTCGAAGCATTCAGTCTTTATAAATCTGCATGTACCTCCAGGATATCATAATAGCCATAGTATCCACCATGTAAATATTGTGTGCCTACAAGAATATGGAATACTTCAGAAGATTTTGTTTTCAGAAAAATTAAGGTCCAACGCTTAAAACATTAGCCTATGGCATTCCCCCTGGGGTTTAGCATATTTATTGCTGGAAATAGTAATATACACTCCAGTTTTCCTCGCCATATAAGCCATGAACAGGCGTGATTTCATTCAGTTTTCTATCTCTAGCACTGTCTATGGCTCCTGATACAAATATTCAAAGACTACTTTATGAGTTAATAAAATGATCAAATGAAAGATGGTCATAGTACATATGGCAAAGAAGGAGCGTATTTACCTTCTAAAAGCTATACAGCTCAGTTAAATAATTTTTTAAACATGTGCCCTCGCTTTGATGCGAAGTTACAGGAACCATCTCCCACTGTGTGCCTACCCCCTTCCTTGCCGGAAAATTACTCTGAATATCATTAAGCATTTAGCCCAGTGGTGGAGAAGTTTTATTTTCTATAAAAACCTGAGGATACCTTTATATACAGAATGAAAAACGGCATTTTTAAGAGTCTTGCCACAGAATTAAATGGTAATTGTTTTTGTTATGATTTATCATAATAAATTTTGGAGTTTGCCGAAAAGCTCATTACTATTAATTGTGTTGATTGTTGAGCTGGCAGTGATCTGGCAGTGGGACAGATTTACTACACTAACTTAGTCACCCTAATAAGTATAACTGTAGTTTTTTTAGCTTTTGAATGACTTTCTTTTTTTCTTATCTCAGCCCAGGAGAATAAGTGCAGTCTCCGTGGCTGAGCGAGTTGCATATGAGAGAGGAGAAGAGCCTGGGAAAAGCTGTGGCTACAGTGTTCGATTTGAGTCCGTCCTTCCCCGCCCTCATGCCAGCATAATGTTTTGTACTGTCGGTCAGTAATGGGTTTTATTTTGGCCTTTCGCTGGGGGTTTATATTGTGTCGTTTATGAAGAAAACTTGGTACGGTGCAGAGTGGCTAGAAATGAGAACTCAGGAGCCAGTCTTAGAATTCCAGTTTAAATAGAACTTCTGGCACTTTTTTCCAAAATGGAGAGCATGAAGTTACCCTCTTGTTGTAGCTTAGGTTAGTAGAGTTGCATCTTTTTTTTTTTTTTTTTTTTTTTTAATTTTTTTAACGTTTATTTATTTTTGAGACAGAGAGAGACAGAGCATGAATGGGGGGAGGGTCAGAGAGAGGGAGACACAGAATCTGAAACAGGCTCCAGGCTCTGAGCTGTCAGCACAGAGCCCGACGCGGGGCTCGAACTCACGGACTACGAGATCATGACCTGAGCTGAAGTTGGCCGCTCAATGGACTGAGCCACCCAGGCGCCCCTAGAGTTGCATCTTTTAATACTCTTTTCGTCAAACAAATATGTTTCAGAGTACACTGTTAACCTTTTTAGTAACTTAAGTATTCAGGTTGCTGTGTCATTCTTAAAATGATGGTGGGGTTATATTAACTAAAGCATAGTGATTGTCTACAAGTTTGTTTCTTTTCACTTTTTATACTTCCCTACTGTAATCAACATAGAAACTTAACTCCAGGTGTTGCTCTCATTTCCTTTTCCAGGTGTGCTCCTAAGAAAATTAGAAGCAGGCATTCGAGGAATCAGTCATGTAATTGTAGATGAAATACACGAAAGAGACATAAATGTGAGTAACTTGAGAGTTAAAGTACTAATGCTAGGATTCTGAATTTAAAAAATTAAAAAAGTAGAATGTCTTTCCCTTTCCCCACTTTACATCTTCTATCAAAATCAGAAACTTCAGTCACTAATACAGTAGACAACTGTTTTTAGCACAGGCAGTAAACCTTTTTTTCTTGGTTAAATGCACTGAATTCTGAAAGTAAAGTTCTCTTGTTAAGTGTCATTGCAGTGATTAGTAAGAGCTAGCATAATTCAGCAACTGAACTATTTATGACTGAATCACTGATAGAATTTTAATAATCAATTTTTCTTTGAACTGGAGGTTTATCTATGGTAAATGTTATTTTTAAATTTTATAGAATTAGTAATGTCTTTTTGGATGTGTGCGGCTCTGATCTTTTCAGCTGTTAATGATAATCATGCTCTAATTAGGAAACTAGCATTTATTTCACACCCTTCCCTTTTTTGGTCTTGGCAAAAATTGTATACAATTACTATATAATTGTATGATTTGAAGATTGATACCATAAAGCAACAATTTGTTTTTATGCCACTATTTTCCATATCCAGAGGTGTTCTTGAATAGACAATATGTCATTCAAACTGTTACCAAGCCACTGTTGCTCAAAACATTCATTGGCCTTTTCTTCAGACAGGACTCTTAAAGCTGTTGTTGCTAGCCATCTTTATTTTGAGAAAACTTTGACCTTTATGGTTGAGCTAAAATGACTAAGAAAGTTTGGTTTATCAGATAACTTTTAAAATCTGAAATTTAACTTTCCAGTAGGATAAAATTTTTGTGGTTTTTGTCATTCAGAATCTCTTGAAAACTGTAGTTCTTTTTCTTTTTTTTTTTTTTTTTTTCCAACGTTTATTTATTTTTGGGACAGAGAGAGACAGAGCATGAACGGGGGAGGGGCAGAGAGAGAGGGAGACACAGAATCGGAAACAGGCTCCAGGCTCCGAGCCATCAGCCCAGAGCCCGACGCGGGGCTCGAACTCACGGACCGCGAGATCGTGACCTGGCTGAAGTCGGACGCTTAACCGACTGCGCCACCCAGGCGCCCCTGTAGTTCTTTTTCTAATGAACTTAATCAAAATGAAATGTTTCAAAACTGTCTTCACCAGCATAGGTACAATCCAGTGTTTTTAGTTTATTCCAAATCCTAGTTTATTCCAAATTCCAAATGGTGGTCATGGATCACCATTGCTATTTTCCTAAAAAAGATAAAATTAAAAAAAAGTTTTGGTCAACTTTCCTTCAAAGACTGTCAGGTCAATATGAAGGTACCATTCAATGAAAAAATGAAAAAGTACCTTTGCAGAAACTATATTCTCTTTCAGATGAACCTTATCCTAAATTATCCAACTTACAGATGAATTATTCTAAATAATAGAGGAATAGGAAAATTTTAATTTTCCAGTGCTGCTGGATTAAAAGGTTAATTACCCGAGTCATTTGTATTTTGTATATTAAAAACGAACAGCTAGAAAACAAAAGATAACATTGCTGTAGTCAGAATGTCAAGTACTTAAAGAATAAATCAGTCATATAGATGTCCATTCTTCCCAAGTTGGTGGCGGTTTGAATGCAGTTCTCATCAAATTCTCATCAGTGTTTTTCATAGAATATAACAGGCTGATTATGAATATTTACAGAGAAAATTTATGGCCCCAAATAGCCAGGATTTCTGAAGAAGAGCAGAAAGGATAGTCTTGGCTTTCCAGATATCAGCACTTAACTTGGAAGTTCTAGTAATTGAGATAGTATAGTCCCTGGGTTGACCATTTGACCACTGAATTATTCAGAGTGTAGAAACAGATGGTGTGTTGAATGCACCTTTGGTAAAAGAGTGATGATGTGTTGGGTCACTGGGAAAGGGGAATAGGTTCTACAGCAAATAGAGCTGGAAACAGATGGTCATCCATAAGGAAATAGGTGCAGTTGGATCCTTGCCTCCTATCTAAATACAAAAATCAGTTTCCAGATAGATTAAGGAAAAATGCCAAAGCAATTTAAAAACTCTTTAAGTAAAAAATATAAGTAAACATCTAGATGGCACTGACCAATAGAAATATGTATATGTCTGTAGGGTACCTGCATAGATGAGAGAGGAAAGGTATATGAAAAGGAATAAAAATTCGGGATTATTTTCTGTAGTTGAGGGAGGCAGAAAGTGACGAGCAAGAGGGCTTTGCAGCCAGAGAAGAGTTTACAGCTATAGGGCTGTAGCTTTTGTGTTATTTGGTAGGTAGATGGGTACGGTACCTTATTAAGTAATAACTATTTTGGCCATTATTTTGTTTGAATGAACCAAATACAACCTTTGTAACATTGTAAAACATTTTAGCTTTGCAGGTGGTTGGATAACTGAGTTTGGGCTCATGGCTTTCCCATTTTCTGTAGCTAAAGTTTGTTTGCCTACAAATAGAAATTTCACTGAAAATTTTGATGAATTCTTTGTGGTTGTTTTTTTTCCTCTTCTCCTGTCCAAATAGCACTCATTTCTAATCCCCACAGCTATTAGTCTAAAAACTGTTGTTAAAAATTCTACTGAATTTCACAGTGGCCCTCTATGTTACACTTCTGGAAGCTACCAAAGAACCTGAATTTCACTGATGTCTGCATAACAAGAAATCTCTTAGGTGTCTCTCATTAGAATGAACTTACGCAATTGTATTTTCATTTGTGTTTTAATAGACTGACTTCCTTTTGGTAGTGTTGCGTGATGTGGTTCAGGCTTATCCTGAAGTTCGCATTGTTCTCATGTCTGCTACTATTGACACCAGTATGTTCTGTGAATATTTCTTCAATTGCCCCATCATTGAAGTTTACGGAAGGACTTATCCAGTTCAAGGTAAATAGTTTGGAGGTGGGATGGGAAGGTAAACTTCTTTTATGCATTAGTGTTTGGATTTGCTTAATCTTGGAGATTGGAATAATAGTTCTAAAGCCATTTAAAATACAGGCCAGTGTAGAATATCAAATGAATCATGGCATTCTTGGGCTTTTAGTCAAACTATGGCAAGTGTAATCTGAGGAGCAAGAACAAGTGTCATTCATTTCTTGAGGAGTTGGCAAGTCCAGTAAATTTCCTGGCTCTTCCTTACAGCCGAAGATAGCTTTCAGAATTATATACAGTCAGGTGTAAATCAGTATAGCCTATAGATGTTTATGGGAGATAACAGTATAAGCAGCCAGAGTCAAATTAACAAGAGAATCTTTCTTAGAGCCAGAGCAGGCATATTTTAAAATGACATTAAGGTGTGTGTTTCAAGATCAAGTATTTCTGATGGTTAGGACCTCCTTTTTCAGAAGATTTTATTATTACCGTTTTTTAGGACAGCCATCTAACAGCTTGGTTAGAAAAATAAATTCTAGCACAGTCAAATTCAGGGCATGAAAATAAGCTAAAAATTTTGCTATGTGGGTATGAAATGATAAATGGCTATTTAGCATGCTATTTTTTTTTTTTTTTTGAAATTCCAAAGTAAGAGTAGGCCTAAAATAAAAGCCAGGGCAGTTGTATCTTGTGAGGGTAAGGGCGACAATTCTAAAACTGCTTTACATGTATATTGAGATTGAAAAAACAATTAAGTGGATGGCAGATGGGGGAGTCAGGTTTACTGTTGGAGTTTAGAGGGTACAGGTAAGTAGGAGGGAAGCTTTGAATAAACTGGGTGGTATTGGATTACAGTTAGAGATAATCAGTAAGATGTCATGTTCAGATACAAGTGAATAGATAAATCATTACAGATATGTATGGATACACAGGTGAGTATACATGCATATATTTCCTAGCTCTGTCTGTTGACCACAGTGATGGAGACTGAGGGACACAGGAGCCAACCGGAAAGAGCTGAAATAATTTGACCAAAAAGAAAGGAACATAGTACAGAATTATAACCCTAAGGATAAAATAAATGCCCATGAATCTATATGGTGGTTGAATAAATAAATGGATAACAAAGGCAGATCTCATATGGAATAATTCCCAAAAAATTATGTACTCTCCTCCTTACCTTGAAAACATGACTTACCTCCCAGTCCCTTGAGTGTATTGTGCTTAATGACTTGCTTCCACAGAGTAGAGTGTAGAAAGGGAGAAGCAAAAGTAACTTCACAGTAATTTGGAGTATACTTGTATATTCTTGTATATATACTGTTTGTAGTAACTTGGAGTAACTTAACAAACACTACCTCAGGTGAACAAGTTTAACATCGTCAGTGATGAGTCATGTAGGTTGTGTGTACCCTTGGTATAATGTGATGATTTGCACTTGGGACTCTTAGCATATAGAGGGGAAGTGTTCATAGATTGAGACATTTCTTGACCCAGCAGAGAACCTCAGGGATATAATTGGTCAGCAGATACTCCAACTTTGCTGATGTCCCTCTTTAGAGTAATAACCAAAGGGAGACCATTTTATATGTACGTCTTGATAGAGGAAGGATGGACTACAGTATATTATTGTATAGTCCTCTCTTTCCATATCTAACTGCTGTACCATGGGAGTGTACAACACAGTGCGTGTGCCCTGCAGCCATACCACAAATGTTTGATTATTGTATATAGGGGATACCCTGTCTGGCTTAGTGGGAACATGAATGAGAGACACTGCACCCACCTGCAAGGCCCAAGCCTTAGTCCAAACACTAAGTTTGGAAAAAGAGGTTATTAACACTGGAATTTCTTGCCAATTGTGAATAATCAGATTGAAGGTATTAAGGTAATTTTGAGTTATGAATTAGAAAATGAGTTTTGAAGACTGTTCCATTCTGAAAGTTGACTGTACTTACCTGACTGGATTGTCCTGGCAGAATATTTTTTGGAAGACTGTATTCAGATGACCCACTTTGTTCCTCCACCAAAGGACAAGAAAAAGAAGGAGAAGGATGATGATGGTTTTGAGGATGATGATGTAAGTGAATCTCATGGAGAATTTTCATTAGGGACAGGTGGTTAATGCAGTGAACGGAATGATTAAAGTAAAAAGTTGCAGTGAGTTACCATTAAAGAAAACCTTTTTAAAAACTATCATGTTTTTTAATTAATTGATGTATTTCACTCTAAAGAATTCCATGTATGACAAGCTCTTTTCATACCACAAGTTAAATCATCTCTGGAGAAAGGTCAAAAGGAGGAGGAGGAAATAGTAAGATGTTTAAAGGCCGCATGTGGTTTTATAAGAGTTTGCTATTACATTTTCTATGGACCAGAGTACCTGGGAAGCTGGTAGAGAGGCAGTCTTGTGCCCGACCCCAGCTCTACTAAATCAGAAGTTACATTTTAACAAAGTCTCCATGTGATCTATATATACAATAAAGTTTTCAAAGCAGCAGCCATCCTCCTAGATTAGAGAGATTGTATGGTGATGACATTATCAGATGGAAAGTATTAAATCAGGGAGTCAGGAGGGATTTCCTGAGAAGAAACAAGAAAGAAAACCGACATTTATTTTGATAGCTCAATCAGTGGTAATATAAAAATTCATCTTGTATCTGGAAATTTGAACAGAATAAATACTAAAAGACAGTTTAGCAGTGCAGAATTCAATAATAATCTGGGATATTTTTAATCAGAAGACTTAATATAAATGAACAACAAATTAGTTTATCGGGGGGAAAAAAGACCAGTTGTAACAATTCTGTTTCTCATTACTAAAGGTTTGGTTTATCACTGAATCTCAGGCAGACTTTATAGAAAATTCAGACACTTTTTATTTTTTTATTTTGAGAGTGAGTGGAGGGGTGGTGGAGAGAGAGAATCCCAAGCAGGCTCCATGCTGTCAGGGCAGAGCACCACACAGGGCTTAAACCCCTGAACCATGAGATCATGACCTGAGCTGAAATCAAGAGGCAGATTCTTAATCGACTGAGCCACACAAGTGGCCCAGACACATTATAATAGAAATAGATGATCAAGTGAGCTGCCAGGAGGACATTTATTTAAAAATTAAAGGACTTCACATTTGGTATGAGATGAGCCTGGGAATTCTACAGGGAGATATTGTGTATAAGTAAAGTAATTATATGGTAATTGATACATAGGATCATAGAACTTAATTAGTAAGGAAAATATTTTTGAGAAGTCAACAGAGTATAGTCCTAAGAGAGATAAATACATTTGGTAGATGGAGCCATTCAAAGTTGGCAGAATCAAATTTAAGAGATTGTGCTTGGATTTTGGCATTGCCAATGTATTTCCCATACATAGGTCATGAGAAAAATTTGGTATCTCAACATGTAGCAAGTTCTACATTTTTAGAGCTTAAATTTCTATATGCAGATCTGATTAATCAGCTAGAATTAATAAGGACATTAGGTGTTATTTGAATGTGAAGAACACATCCAAGAGACACCTCATGAGCTGCAGTAATTGAGACCATTCAGAATATGTCTCCTAATTTTTGCAGGCAAATTGCAACCTTATCTGTGGTGATGAGTATGGTCCAGAAACCAGGATGAGCATGGCACAGTTGAATGAAAAGGAAACCCCTTTTGAACTCATCGAGGCTCTACTCAAGTACATTGAGACCCTCAATGTTCCCGGAGCAGTGTTGGTGTTTCTGCCTGGCTGGAATTTGATTTATACTATGCAGAAGCATTTGGAGATGAATCCTCATTTTGGTGGGTGATTCTTTGAATTCTTCGAATTCTCACACAATATTTGACAGTGAAAGTTAATATTTTTGCTTGTTCCCTAGCCAGTGTGAAAACAAAACGTAGTATTGTGTCAGTATTTGAATAAAAGTATGCATTAGGTAGAGCAGTTTTAAAATACGCTATTATTTTTAAACTTTAACTTTTCCTTATTCTTATAGGAAGCCATAGGTATCAGATTCTACCTCTGCATTCTCAGATTCCTCGAGAGGAACAGCGCAAAGTATTTGATCCTGTACCGAGTGGAGTGACCAAGGTAAAAAATAAACATTTACACTTATGGGTTGGGAAGTTCCATAGATTCTAAGCAGATGTTATAGGCCTTCAAAGAGCTACCCCTAAAAAATTGTAATCCAGCTAAATTGAGGAGGGAAAAAAAAGGGTCTTCTCATTGTGAGTTAAGTTTTTCATAAGTCAGGCTGCAGGTGGATGGTTTTTTTAAGGCTCCTGTAATTCTCTTGTCATTTGTTACATAAACAAATCCGTTCTTTTAAGTGCATAGTAGAATATTTTCTGAAGTATAATTTTTCTTAATATTTCATCACAGGTTATTTTGTCCACAAATATTGCCGAGACTAGCATTACCATAAATGATGTCGTTTATGTCATTGACTCCTGCAAGTAAGTTTCCAAGGCACCTATTTGCGTAGAGTAAATCTGAAGAATGTTCCATGTAGTATCTAGTATCGGAATCAAAAACACCTTTTTTTTTTTTAATTGAAATTTTGTGTTCTTGTACTGTCAGAATTGCTGTGCACTATACATACTATGATACAGGCTAATTAGTAATTCTTGGTGTTGATTTGTCATAAGTCTGTTATAGTAGAAAGTGAAAAGCTTAACACTAACTACTGAGCTCCCCACTGCTCTTGTCTGCTGATGTTTGCTCATTTCTCATTGGGTGTTTCCGTTGACCACTGCCACACAGTAGCAGGCTGGTTAGTGTATAAAGATGACCAGTATTTATCTCATGATAAGATATCCTACCTTTGAATCATTCACTTAAGAATTAAAAAGCTTCAAAAAAATTTTAAAAACTTCATATTTGGTACATGATGATCCTGAGAAATACACAGGGATGCGTGGTCTACAGATAAGTACACGAGACACCCAGAGAGAAGAAAACGTCAAAACTTTGTTATATCTGGCCCATGTCTTCTCCACATAGTCCCACAGCTTGTCCCAGCAGTCGAGAAAGATCTGCCAGTGCCCGTTCTAGGGACTGGTGCAGAGCACGCAGCCCTATGGGCCACTTCCAGTCTCTTGGTGCCAGCTGCCTATGTGGATCGTTGAAGGAATCTGAGGTTGCTTAGGGGTTCAGAAAGACCATGCAGGCACCAGTTGGTGAGGTCATGAGAAGTGCCACGTATTCTGGTTCAGCACGTAACTTTTAGGTCACAGGTAGCCTGGAAGTTAAACTAAACATTGGAATAGAGTTGGTTTGAATCATTATCATTTACTTACATGTATGTGCTAGATCCTGTTTGTGTGCTTTACAGAGTTCATTAATTCACTTAATGTTTATAAGTAAAGATCCTGTGAGGTCGGTAAGAGTATTATAGTCATTTTCAAATGAGGAAAATGAGGCACAAAAAGATGAGTATTAGTAACTTGGCCAAGATGTCAAGCACATGTGGCACATATGTGTTATTTTTCCCTCTTAGAAGTTTGACAGATCAGAAGATGCCATCAGGTTCTTACTGGTGCTTTTCGCAGATAGTTGGCATAGTTCACTGGAAAGCATCCACCCCTCAGTGGACATATCAATAGTTATGTGCTGGTCATGCATAAGAGTCTTAGAATTAACCGCTGTTTCCTATTTAGGCAGAAAGTGAAGCTGTTCACTGCTCACAACAATATGACCAACTATGCTACAGTGTGGGCGTCCAAAACAAACCTTGAGCAGCGGAAAGGACGAGCTGGCCGCGTACGGCCTGGATTCTGCTTTCACCTGTGTAGCCGAGCTCGTTTTGAGAGGTGAGAACAATTCTTTTTTTTTTTTTTTTAATTTTTTAATGTTTATTTATTTTTGACACAGAGTATGCGAGCAGGGGAGGGTCAGAGAGAGGGGGGGGGAGACACAGAATCCGAAGCAAGCTCCAGGCTCTGAATTGTCAGCACAGAGCCTGACATGGGGCTCGAACTCAATAACCTTGAGATCGTGACCTGAGACGAAGTCAGATGCTTAACCCGACTGGGCCACCCAGGCGCTCCAAGAGACCAATTCTTGAATAAAGATTAAGGATTTTTTTTTTTACCCCTTCATTCATCCCCTCCCCCCACCCTGCTATGAACCTAATGAACTCAGAGTACATAAATGCCTCCAGTTATGTATATTGGAGGATAGTTGTCTTTCATAACAAGGTTGTGGCAAGAATAAAATTGTCATTGATGGCATGTTTGATAGTGGTTACCTGATTACTACTAATCTTTTAAAGGGAGGCTGTATGGACACTATTTGGCAAGAGTGGGAGGGGCAGAGGGAGAGGGAGGGAGAGAATTCTAAGCAGGCTCCATACTCAGCATGGAGCCCAACATGAGGCTGGATTTCGTGACTGAGATCATGACCTGAACTGAAATCAGGAGTTAATAGATGCTTAACCGACTGAGCTAGCCAGGTGCCCATTTGTTTTTGAGTATAGTTGACATCTGATGTTAGGTTAGTTTCAGGTGTACAACACAGCGATTCAATAGCTCTGTATATTATACTGTGCTCTCCACAAGTGTAGCTACTGTCTGTCCCCATACAACACTGTCACAATACCATCGACTATATTCTCTGTGCTCTACCTCGGACCCTTGTGGCTTATTTATCCCATAACTGGAAGACTGTATCTCCCACTCTCTTTCACCCATTTTGCCTGTTCCTCCCCGTGTACCCTCCTCTGCCCCTCCACTCTGTCGAGCTAGTATTTTAACCATGTTTGTCAGCAGACAGGACCTGAAGAAGTCCTAGGTGTGATAATAACATTAAGGATTCAGGATAATTTTTCATCATTCTTCACTCCTCAGATGAAAATAACATCAAGATATAAGTATAAAGTTACAAGTCACTGCTCAGTTAAGAGGGTCTTGTCCAGAGAGTCTTTTTGTAGTAAATATAAAACATGCTTTGGTAACTATAAAAGCATGAGGGAAGGAGAGCTCTATAAATCTGATGATCTCTCTGCAAAGCATGAGGGAGGGAAAACTATAAATCTGACGATCTCTCTGCAAAGATTTTATTAAACAAACATGTATATACAAGGGAAGATGGTTATTTTATGCTTTTTTTCTCTCAGACTGGAAACCCACATGACACCTGAGATGTTCCGAACACCATTGCATGAAATTGCATTGAGCATAAAACTTCTGCGTCTGGGAGGAATTGGCCAATTTCTGGCCAAGGCAATTGAACCTCCGCCTTTGGATGCTGTGATCGAAGCAGAGCACACTCTTAGAGGTACCTGCAAATACAGACCTACCTAATACATGTAAATTATGCCATTGTCTTGTCCTGCAACTAACATGTAACAAATGAATCAAGATACAGTCAGCAGGGCTGTGATAAGACTTCCAATGTTGCCATATGTATTTAGTGTGGTCAGTTTTATAAAATGAGCAACATGAAGTAAGAAAGAAGTAACAGGAGTCTTTCTTAACCAATATTTAATGATCAGAACATGAGTTAGTCACAATACAATATTTTATGTAGCTCTCTTATTTTACGTAGATCTATTTGTGTTTTATAATCACATCATAAAAGTGGTAAAGTATCGGAGAAAAAATAAGGGCATTGGAGCCAGGGGAATCTGGTTTTGAATTTTGAATCTAGTACTCATCTGTTAATATGAACTTTAGACTTTAGATTTCATCTCTCTAAAAATTCAATAGATGGTATTAGACTTGTTAGGACATGTGTATTTAATGCTGTTACTATCATTTTGACTGCATGTATAGAGTTCTCATGGACTGTATTCCACTTCACAACCTACAGCAGCCTAATTCTAATACCTTCTTCGTATCAGGTACTCCCGAATTTGGTTTTGTTCTGTTTTTGAGTGAGGAGAATTGCTGGCTGTGGGCATGGTGCTCGCGGTTGGCTTGACAGATACTGAAAACTAACCTTAGCCTGTAAGGAAATGTTTCACCTTTGCCTTGGTTAAAGGGGCATTCATTACTGTGTCTGCTCATAAACAAATCTCTCCCCACAGAGCTTGATGCATTAGATGCCAATGATGAATTGACTCCTCTGGGACGAATCCTGGCTAAGCTCCCCATTGAGCCTCGTTTTGGCAAAATGATGATAATGGGATGTATTTTCTAGTAAGTGCTTTGTCTTATTGCTGATACTTAAGTGGCAGGACAATTTCAGAATATTATTCCCTTCCCCATAAAAAATAGAAGACAAAACTAACTTCTGAAGTATAGAAGTGGCCTACTGTAGATACTGAAGAAAGTATGAAGTGCGGAGAATGAATCGTTTCAGTAGATGGACACCTGGGCCCAACTTGTTGGGGGAAAGAGCTAGTTTCTCAGAAGTGCAGTTACTCTCAGGGGCTTAAGTAGTTGTTTTTGAAAGAGAAATAGCATTAGGAAATTTTGAAGATGGAGAGATTTGAAAAGATGGGAGAAGAGAGAATAAGGAAAGAAAGAATGTAATATTTGGTCATAATTTATGATTAATATGCATCCATTAATCTCAGAGCTCCTTATTTATTTTTTCCCTTTCTGCTTCTGGAGAGAGCAGCTGTAAAAGTTCTTTGTTAAACCAACTCACTGCAAATAAAGCAGTATCATGGCCAAGAAAGGCTCTGACCCACAGTGACAGTACTGCTCGTGAACTGCTAGAACAAGACTGCGATCTGACTGTATTTCCTGTGTCTTTCAGTGTGGGAGATGCCATCTGTACCATCTCTGCTGCCACCTGCTTTCCGGAGCCGTTCATTAGTGAAGGAAAGCGACTGGGTTATGTTCATCGAAATTTTGCCGGAAACAGATTTTCTGATCATGTGGCTCTTTTATCAGTGTTCCAAGCTTGGGATGATGCTAGGTATGGGTTTGAAAGAGAAGAGTTGTAAGACGGTTCTCCAGCTTCTAATGTGATACTGGGCTTTGAGAATGACTCTTTGTCTATTTCAGAATGGGTGGAGAAGAAGCAGAGATACGTTTTTGTGAGCACAAAAGACTCAATATGGCTACACTAAGAATGACGTGGGAAGCTAAAGTTCAGCTCAAAGAGATTCTGATTAATTCTGGATTTCCAGAAGGTAATGACTCACATTCTTGAAACCTCCCTGAAGGATGTTTATGTAGCGTGCACACGTTGACAGTGCAGTATATTTTAGCTTCACTTTAGACCCTGTGCTTTTTCTGTGTTCCTAGCTATTTCTTAGTTATTTGAACCATAGTGATAATCAGTTTTTCACCTTTATTCAGCCTTTTAAAAAAGGAAACGGAAGGTTGTGATGCTCAAATTGTAACACACTACAAAGATGATTAATAGATGTTTTAAAAACTGTACTACTTTTTAGAGACTTTTTAAGTCTCTTTTATCTTAAGAAGGGGCATAGCTTTTAGCAGTTTTAGAATGAGCAGTTTGTTGAATTACCTCAATTAGTGGTTTGTGAAGTTGACTGATCAGCCTGCCCACGTGTTCACGTGTAGATATGAAATTTACCATGTTAAATTTTAAGTGGCTTTAATTGAGGCTTTCGTGTGCTGGCAGGTAAAAGGGCTTGGATGTGTGCTGGAGAAACAAGTAATCCAGCTGTTTATTTCATATGCGAATTGAGCTATTGAACTCCATCTTCTCTAGAAAGAATGGCTATTTAAGAACAGCAGATGGAATATTTTTATTGTCCTGTTAGTCTAGCTCTTATTCAGAGAGTAGATGATTAAACCAATGTATGCGGAGGGGTTTTGTTTTTTTGTCTTTAAGTAATCACTCCAGGCTTATGTTGTGGTCGAGTCTGTATTAGAAAATGCAGGTATTTTAGTTTTTTTGTTGTGGAGACTCAGCAGAGTTTCTCCTTGAACTTAATGTGGGTGCAAGAGTTCAGAGAATAGAGGAAGTCAGGCAGGCAGGTTATCGGAAAAAAGACATGGGAAGGAGTCAGTTCACCTAATTCTCTTAACTAGTTTACATGCATTATGGGATCATTACCCAGATATCTGATATTTTTACCCCATTCCTCTTAACAGATTGCTTGCTGACACAAGTGTTCACTAACACCGGACCGGACAATAATTTGGATGTTGTTATCTCTCTCCTGGCTTTCGGGGTGTACCCTAATGTGTGCTATCATAAGGAAAAGAGAAAGATTCTCACCACTGAAGGGCGTAATGCACTTATCCACAAGTCGTCTGTTAATTGTCCTTTCAGTAGCCAAGACATGAAGTACCCATCTCCCTTCTTTGTATTTGGTGAAAAGGTAAGAAAAGATTCACTTAGAAAAATTAGCAGTGAAAATCTAGGTTGTCCTTACTTATTAAAGTGCAGTGGGAACATGAGTTTTCATTTTCTTTAAATTTTTTTTTTTTGACGTTTATTTATTTTTGAGACAGAGACAGAGCATGAACGGGGGAGGGGCAGAGAGAGAGGGAGACACAGAATCTGAAGCAGGCTTCAGGCTCTGAGCCATCAGCCCAGAGCCCGATGCGGGGCTCAAACTCATGGACCGCGAGATTGTGACCTGAGTTAAAGTCGGACACTTAACCGACTGAGCCACCCAGGCGCCCCGAGTTTTCATTTTCAAAGCATAAGTTCATTATCATTATTTGGGAATTACAATGTCCTCTATTTCCTCTTGCCTCTTTTTCCATCTGCAGATTCGAACCCGAGCCATCTCTGCTAAAGGCATGACCTTAGTCACCCCCCTGCAGTTGCTTCTCTTTGCCTCCAAGAAAGTCCAGTCTGATGGACAGATTGTGCTTGT
Organism: Herpailurus yagouaroundi; assembly: GCF_014898765.1. NCBI lineage: Eukaryota > Metazoa > Chordata > Mammalia > Carnivora > Felidae > Herpailurus > Herpailurus yagouaroundi. The sequence goes on from NW_024412426.1 coordinate 9,819,324, forward strand.
GGATGACTGGTACGGAGTTTCAGATGTGAACTACAAACTGCATTCTTAAAGTTGGGGGATACAGCATTCTTAAAGTTGGGGATACACATTCTTAAAGTGTAAGGGGATACAGCTGCCAATCTAACTTAATTTGTGAAACATGACAATTTCGTGACACAAGTGCTTTATAACATTGTCTTTTCTTGGAGAGTGGTATACTTTGGCAGTTGATACTCAGTAGTAAGTCTTACATGACCTATACCAATAGAAGCAGATGCATTAGGCATTGGAGCTATATCTGCCCCCATGAATACTATCCTAGGGAATCAGAATCCAATTGGAACTTGAGTACCTGTTTTGTGTACTCTGTATGTTGGTTAGAGACGACTGGTAAGCGTGTAGTAATTAGCACTTGACAAAAATGGAGATCTTAGTGACCAGTCAGTAGGCTCAGTCATATTCCTGAAAATTTGTAACACTCCAGCAGTGTGTAATTTCTTCCATTCTTTTATTGAAGCTAAGTGATCTGTGTTGCTAACCTAACAGTATTTTGCTTGAAAAACTTCTTGGTTCTCAATACCTGCCAGTAGCTAGCAGTGAGTTTTAAGAAATTAGTGTAGACGGTTATTGTTCTTGATACCTGTAGTTGAAAGTGTTGGTACTTAGTAAGAAGTTAAATTTATTCTTCAGTTACCATGTATGAAGTAGGGAGGTAGTCGTATTTTGCTATATGTACCCTTGTTGTACTTTGTCGTTTTTCTCTATTTTAGGATCAGATTGCAAATATCTCATGAAGCTGCTGCCTGTATCACTGCTCTCCGGGCAGCCATGGAGGCTCTGGTTGTTGAAGTAACCAAACAACCTAATATCATCAGCCAGTTGGACCCCGTTAATGAGCATATGCTGAACATGATCCGCCAAATCTCTAGGCCCTCAGCTGCTGGTATCAACCTCATGATTGGCAGTACACGGTGAGTACCCCAGTAACTTCTCTTTGAACCAAGCTGAGGACAGGAATCTTTTTTTCTTTCCTGTCTTAAGCTATTTATTTATTTATTTTGAGAGGGAGAGAACACGAGAAGGGGAGGGACAGAGAGAGAGGGAGAGAATGAATTCCTAGCAGGTTCCAAGCTGCCAGCATGGAGCCTGGTATGGGGCTTGATCTCGAGAATCATGAGATCATTGACCTGAGCTGAAATCAGGAGTCAGACGCTTAACCAGCTGAGCCACCCAGGCGCCCCAGAGGACAGTGATCTTACACTGGCCTAAAATTCCCACAGTTAACTGATAGAGGCCTGGTTATTTAAAATTCTAGACGTACACTCAATATGAAATATAATGCTGGTTAACACACTCAGAAGGATGTTACTAACTTTTGTCTCTGTTAACGATATATTATGTCAGTGCATATTGGGAGTTTGAAGGGGATCTTGAAAGTACATTCAAAGCCCAGGGTGGGTCACATGACAGGAAAGTGACAGAGCCCAGACAGTTCTTTTTGCACAGTACTGTTTTGCTATCTCTAGCGAAAAAATGTTGGTGGGTGTTAAATTGCTGCTTCTTCAAATGAAAAGCCTCAAGGTTTATCTTAGGGAAGTGGAAGAATGTGAATATCTTAGAATGCCTGGGTGGCTCAATCGGTTAAGCTTCTGACTCTTGATTTCGGCTCAGGTCATGATCTCATGGTTCGTTGAGTGCCAGCACCCCAAGTCACGCTCTGCGCTGACAGCATGGAGCCTGCTTGGGATTCTCTCTTCTCTCCCTCTCTGCCCCTACCCAGTTTGCTCTCTCGCTCTCAAAATAAATAAACTTTTTAAAGAGAAAAGTGTGAGTATCTTGAAGGGTAAAGAGAAGAATGTGAAATATCTTAATTCTTAAATTTTTTTCTTTGGTTCACTTTTTTTCACCTTTTTAATCTTTATTTGCCCACAACTTTTTATATGGAAACATTTGATACCTGCAGAAATGGCAACCCCCGTATGGTATCGTAACCTAAACTCCCTAATCACCAGCATCTTGTGCCACTTGCTTTCATATATCTGTTTGCACAAACACACCACTTTTTCTTAATCCTTTGTGATGGACTCTCAGTGGTTGTTATTTTACATTGGTATACTTAGTGTATCATTTAAGCACATAGCTGCAATACCATGATCACACTCCAAAAATGTAAGTGTTGTGATAACACTATCTAATATACAAACATAACTAAAATTTTTCTAATTACCCAAAAATATTCCTTAATCTCCCTCTTAAGGATCACTTACTGCATTTGGTTATAAACTACTGTAATTTTAACATAGAACTGTTATGTGCTTTATGGATTCTGGGTCACATCTCGCTATAACTGATTTACTTCTTAAAACTTATTAATCATAACGCATAGTATTCATTGTATTCTTGGCACTGTGCTAAGTGCTTTTCTGATATTTGATCTGTGATGTAGGTAGATCTTGTTCCATTAATATGAATGAGGGAACTAGCACAGAGAAGTTCAGACTGAAGGCCATAGAGCTAGTGAATGGTAGGACTGGATTCAGACTAAGACCATAGCAACTCCTAAAACAGTGCTCTTATTTATTGTGTTAATACTTTGCCCTGCCCAGAGGGTCAAATATATGAAGAATTATTGAGAATAGTCTTCAAAAAGAAAGGTAGATAATAAGTGTCATAGGCAGATACAACTGTACTGCTCTTGGGTGTTTAGAAGAGGAGAGATTACTTTTGGCAGGAGGGATCATGATTAAGGAGGCTTCACATATAGTCTGCTCTGTGAAGGACAAAAGTCCTGACCTAGAAAGGATGGGATAAATACAAGACAGAGTTCAAGTTGCGTAAGTCTAACGATGGCCTGAATTACAGTAGGGAGAATTGAAATGGACAGAAGTGAGTGGATCAGACAGGTTTGCAAGAGAATTGGGAAGAACTGGTGATGGGTTGCAGTGGGGGGGGAATAGCGCATGGAAGGAGTGAAGACAGACCCCAGCCACATTTCTGACTGGACAGCTGCTGAATTCAGAGTGCTAGTCTCTAAGGAAAGCTGCAGAGGAGGAGGAGTAAGCAGTGTGGGGTATCCTGAACTGGGGTTTTTGGTGAGACATCTTGATTTATGCAGTTTTTCATTACCCCTCATTTTCTTTGTACTTTTCCTAGGTATGGAGATGGTCCACGTCCTCCCAAGATGGCTCGATATGATAATGGAAGTGGATATAGATGGGGAACTTCTGGTTATGGTGGTGGAGGCTATGGCAGCGGAGGCTACGGAGGTGGCGGAGGCTATGGTGGTAGTGGAGGCTTCGGTGGCAGTGGCTATGGTGGTGGTCCCAACTCCTTTCGGGCAGGCTTCGGCGGAGGCTATAGAGGAGGTGCCCGAGGTGGCTTTAGAGGTGTCTCAGGAGGCGACTACAGAGGGGCTAGTGGAGGAGGCTTCAGAGGATCTGGGGGATTCCAGCAAGGGGGTATGAGAGGGGGCTTTGGGGGAGGTTACTTTGGACAAGGAAGAGGAGGTGGTGGCTATTAAAGCTTGGTTATGTCAGTTCCTATGCATAGACAGTAAAAAAAAAAAAAAAAAAAAAAAAAAATTTGCATGCTACCTATTTCCCCCAAGTTGTTTATTTGATGCCAGTAAGTAAACCCATTTTCCATCCATTTTGTGGTTCATTGTAGTTTAAGGAAACCAAGCGTATAGCTACATTAGTGGTTTTGTTTATATTATGTAAAATATGATGACCTATTATAAAAGTACCACAGTTTGTATTTTTTCTTTAAGGAGTAAAGATTTGCCCTTAAAATTAACTTGATATTTTCTTGGCTTTAGTTTACTACAATAGAAAATAAAGTATTATACCAAATACTGGCCATGTAGTTCGTTGTTGACCTTACATGGTAGAGTAATTTTACAATGCCAGTTACATCTATTAGTTAGTTTTAAGCTTCACAGGAAAAATTGTACTTTCAGTTTTCCAAAGTATACCAAGTGATATTACTGCTTGTAGTAGTTAAAATAAATAGCCTTGAAATGGAATTGTTATTCTTACAGCAAATCCTGGCCAGTACACAATTTCACATGGACCTCTGCACTTGAATAAAACTTTTGACCTACGGCTGAATATTTTTACTTTTTCCCAAGCTTTGTCTTTGAAAAGTCTAAGACCAAGGTCAGCATTCTCTTTTCTAGTTAGTTTGTAGTGTAAAAATTAATTTTAATTAGAATTAAAAATTAACCTACAAAACTCTTTAATGAATATAAATCAAAGAATGAACCTTCACCAGTGCATCAAGTTTTAGTAGAGATGTTTATACATTTATAACACTATATGGTTTTCAATAAATTTTCACGTTTCTGACTTGAGAAATAGCACAGTACAGGAGAGATTACAAAGGCTTTGGACTGAGTAGAATGGGGTTCATCTTAAAGCTGCAGATCTCAAGATTGTATCTCCAACTACGATTTCCTTTCTGAGCATCAGATCCTGTTAACAACTGCTGCTTAGATAGCCACAGAAATCAAGAACTCAGCACTTTCCAGACTGAAGAGAACCACCTAATTCACCCGGTGCCCTATCCTATACTGTGTTCCCCTGTTCATCTGTGGTTTTTGGTGTGTGTGTGTGTGTGTGTGTGTGTGTGTGTGTGTGTGTGTGTGTG
>NW_024412426.1:9823959-9910939 GCF_014898765.1 Herpailurus yagouaroundi
GTGTGTGTGTGTGTGTGTGTGTGTGTGTGTGTGTGTGTGTGTGTGTGGTTTTTTGTTTTTGTTTTGTGTGTGTGTGTGTGTGTGTGTGTGTGTGTGTGTGTGTGGTTTTTTGTTTTTGTTTTTTTTAATCACAGGAGTTTTAGCTGCTGTGTGTGTGTGTGTGTTTGGTTTTTTGTTTTTGTTTTTTTTAATCACAGGAGTTTTAGCTGCTTCTGGCCAAAGCCTTAAACACTTTCTGGTTGTGCTTTCGTAAACCAGCTGCCTGTTCTCTTCAGGCTTGTGTTCACTTGGAAGTGCAGTGATGCTGCAGCCAGCGTAAACATTCCCATACAAATCTCATACCACCGCCACCCACTCCTGGCTTAAACCATTGATTCCCTAGAGCCTTCAGAGTAGAAACTGCTCTCCCTTCTCCCCTCTCCTCCTCCAGCCTCAGTCCTACTCCCCAGCCATACTGAACTTCTAGCTTCATCAGTGCACCATGCTTTCTCTTGCCTTTTGCACATGTTGTGAAAACTCCCACAGAACATATACATTCAGTAATACCTCACTCACCTGGTACTCATTTCAACAACAGCTTTAACTACAAATGAGAAATCAAAAGATGACCAGAATGGCCAAGAGAGATGACAATTACATTCTCTAGAACTTGAAAGAACCTGTTAGGCATAATCTTTTAGTCTTTTGCTAAGAACCTAAGGAAATGCCTAGGCAGATTTCTAGAGCTCTTCTCTTTGTGGCTCCCTGCTGCCTGTGTTTGCTCCACCAATTATAGCTATCCTCCCTAAAACAGCCTCTGTCTCTTGAGCTCCGTGAAACTGCTTGTGCTGTGCTTGGTTCTTTCTTCCTCTGCCGTGATCTACCAGTTACATGTATGGAGATAACAGCTTTGTGGGTTTTTTTAAATAGGTCATTTGGTTTTCTAGTTGTTTGCATGGGAGTGGGGAGGAAAATCAGCCATCAGACTGTCCATAGCTATAAGTGGAAGTCAACTTAAGTTGATTTTAATTGTCAAAAGAATCCATTATAACCTCCAGAAACCATTCCTTTTTAAGAATTATCAGACACATGGAGCGGAAGGCCATGTGGAGGATTACTTTGTGGCATATTAATACCTGGAGATACCGAGGCACCTGGGTGGCTCTGCTGGTTGGTTACGTGTTCGACTTCGGCTCAGGTCATGATCTCATGGGTTCCTGAGTTCGAGCCCGGATTGAGCTCTATGCTGGCAGCTCAGAGCCTGGAGCCTGTTTTGGATTGTGTGTCTCCCTCTCTCTGCCTGTCTCCTGCTCACACATTCTGTCTCTCAAAAATAAACATTAAAAAAAAAATACCTGGAGACATCAACCAATGTGCCGTGTTTCCTTTCTTTCTCAAACGTCCCTCTATATCTGCCTGGGATGAAGAGAATATTCAGTTTAAGGGACGTTGCAGGTACGAGGTGACTGGAAAGCGTTTCCAAAACAAGAGAGCTGATTGTACCCCTTTCCCATTCAGGAGATGAAAAGGGCTAGACACAGGGTGAAAGAATTGGGGAGAAAGATCTGTGGAAGGGTGTAAAGTTGCTCACCACACACGTTCATTGGGGTTTGGAAGTGTAGGGAAAGTTGGCACTGAAAAAACTGGGTCTCCCCTGCTAGAAATTTAGGCCGGGATGAGAATGGACCTGTCGTGTGATGGTATCTTCACTGTGTACTTCTCAGTTTGAAGATTGTAGCAGTGATGACTCAGCTTTCTTTGAGGCTGAGGGTGATAACAGAAGGGAATCGCAGAGATTCCTCTGGGCCCAGAGAGGGAATAAGCTGATGTGCCAGTTCGGGAAACCGTGCTCTGCGTAGTCTTTGTGTCAAGAGGCTGTCAACGCTGTGTCCCTAAACAACAGCTACAGTTTGATGGGATCTCTATGTTGTGAGTGTGCACATAAAATCCTCTGGACCTCACCTCTGCCAGAGGAACAGACCAGGAGACCACAAACAGTTGTGTCCACTTAGGGTCAGCACAGACACCTAGAAAGAGGACCTCAACTGTGTGTGGCAAAGCACATATTTGAAAGCCAGTTTCCCTGCCTCTGATTTTAGAAGCAGAATTGGGATAAGAGAAACACCGCCAGAAATGGAAGTGTGAATTACCCTGAAACTGATGGATGGTTTTGGTTTTGACTGGAAAAAGTTCCTGAACCCACTGGATTTACCTGAAAGGCAAGTTAATTAGAAGTCTATTTGTGTCCTGTGATATTTGTAGACTGCCCTATTTGGTATAGTGTAAATTCTGAATCATGTGAAGAAAATTTACTACTGAATCAGAGCTGATTACAGTTATTGAACTACTTAGTGATAATTTAGCTTTTAGGAAAGAATCTCCTTGGGAACTAATTAGGGTGACCAACTGTCCCAGTTTACCCAGGACTGAAACATGGAAACTACTAAAACTGGGAAAGTACTGTGCAAAGTGGAACAAGTTGGTCCCCGTAGGATAATCTTAATGGGAGATCGTTCAGGAATTTCCAAACTTTGAAATCACATATTCCCTTCAAACCTAGAAATTAATTATAGAGATGTTAAAGGAAATTATATAATCCAGTGTTTAACACTTCTCACTTTGGTAAACCTATGTAGTATTTTGCATACTAACCTATAAAAATATGAACTATATATACTTAGTGGTTATTTTTAATACTTTAGTAATAATTGAAATGATTAAAAAATTTTATCTTTTTAAAATAATAGGAAGTACAATAGGATTTGATTAACCCTCTGATATAAATAAAATCTAAAGTTTTTTGGCATTAGTAATGGTTCTATGCATTTCCAAATTAAATTAGTATGCTAATGATAGCTGTCAGTGGCTTCAGAATTTTATTGGTAAGTAAAAGTGCACCTTATACAAATGCAAAATCTAAAAAATGATAAAACAATTTTGTATTGTAATGTTTGGTATTAAAATAGTTATGTTGCCCGAGTTTTCTACAGAACAAATGAGTGTTCTGTAGAAAAAGCAACATAATTTTGTTAGAAGACCACTTTAGGCTTCAGTTTGAATAGTAAAGAATACGTGAAAAGAGACAAATATTATGCATTATCAGTGGTCAGAAGCTTCTGTGGGCTGAGAGGCTCCTTTGAGAATATGATGAAAGCTGTGACTCCCCACCAGAAGGCATGCACAAAATTTTTTACTTAAAAGTTTCACTAGATCACAGATCCTTCAAGCCCCTATGTACTTCACTTTAAGAACACCTGATTTCAGTTCAATCCACTGAAGTATACTATATTTGTATAGTCTTCTCGTCTTTCATTTTAATAGTTTGGAAAAATTATACCCCTGTCCTCAAATGTAATGTTTTCTGGGTGTAGCTGTTGAATCTAGAAGAGAACCCTTACTTCGGGGCAGTTGTCTTGCAAGGAATGGCAACTTTGTCCTATAATCAGAGCAACTTTTCTGTACCCCGTGCTGCCAGAGGAATGCCTTTCCGTCCTTTGATTTGTAGCCACTTTCACTGCTGCTACTTTGTAAAGTGACAGCAGGCTTTGGCATTGTGGGTCCCATTGTGCAGTTGAGGTTCTACCCTTAGCTGCTACTGGCATAGTAATGAAATGGGAAGTTTCCACTCCCACTGCCAGTATTATAAAAAAGAAAAATGAGGTTCAAACTCATCCCTTTTCATTCCACACCACAGGCCGCTCATCTAACCTCGGTTTGATCAGTCTTTGACCTCTAGAATCCTAACATTTTCATCCTCAGCAACTTTGATGAAATGTCCTTAAAAAGTCCTGGATTGTAAATCTCAGCCTTCAGCACAGGCAGAGACGCCCTAGTATCATTCTTTAAAACTATTGGGGCGCCTGGGTGGCTCAGTCGGTTAAGCGTCCGACTTCAGCTCAGGTCATGATCTCGCGGTCCATGAGTTCGAGCCCGGCGTCGGGCTCTGTGCTGACCGCTCAGAGCCTGGAGCCTGTTTCGGATTCTGTGTCTCCCTCTCTCTCTGCCCCTCCCCCATTCATGCTCTGTCTCTCTTTGTCTCAAAAATAAATAAATGTTAAAAAAAATTTTTAAATAAAACTATTTAGCAGTTACTACTTAGGATGCACGGTACTGTATGGGATGCAATGTTCCTAAGACCTGAGGCCTATATTCTAAGAAATTTACAGTGGCCCAGATGCTTAACCAACTGAACTACCTAGGCATGCCCCCCCTCCCAAAACAAATGCGGTTTTAACATTGTTTTTGATACTTAGTCCAATAAGAGCCTTAGGTGGTCTATGTAGATAGTAGGGAAAAATTAAGTTTATAGCCAGTTCCTGATTCATTTCCATTTATCTGCTGGGAACTGGAATAAAGTAAGACAACACAATAGCACTATATTATATAGAATTAGGTTCAATTGTAGGAGACCAGGAAATCCAAAGTAAGAAGTAAACAATACAGAAACATTTCTTCCTCATTCAAGAAGTCCAGAGGTAGTCAGTATAGGGTCAACAGATGTTCCATGTTGGTTTTCATTGTAGGGCTGGTAGGTAGGTGTTCATGTTAGAAATTCATGTTTCTTCCATCTTGTTTTACCATTGTATGGTTTCCATTCAGAATCACCACATGGGCCAAGATAGCAGTTGTTTCTCAAGCCATTACGTTTGAATTCCAGCCAAGCAGAAGGGATAGGACCTTTCTACAAAGTTGTGCACATTATTCCAACTTGCATGTCTCCCTTCAGCTAGGATCTAATCACCTGGCTATATGTAACTGTAACTGAAGTTAGGCATTATGTCTAAATTGGATGGCTGGCTGGGGTGCCTGGGTGGCTTGGTGGTTTAAGCATCTGACTCTTGGTTTCAGTTCAGGTCATGATGTCGCAGTGGTGAGATCGAGCCCCCTGCCCCTGACGCTCCATACTCATCATGGAGTCTGCTTGGTGTTCTCTTTCCTCTCTGCCCCTCCCCTGCTCATGCTTTCTCCCAAAATAAACATTAAAAATAAATGAATTAGATGGCTTATGTTCCCTCTAAAATAGGGGTTTCATTTTCTAAGATACAAAAAATGGCCTTTTTCACAAAGCAGAACCATGGATTTTTGTTTATAAAAGGAAATAAGCACTCAGCCTCAAACACTTACCTTCCTTCCTTAATTTGACTTTTACTGTGTGTTGCCTGTAACTCAGCGAAGGTGACTGTTGCTGTAGAGGATCTCTTGAGGCTGAGAGTTGAATAAGGCAAGGTTATTCTTCAGTTTCATCAGTAGCCTTTTTATTCTTTTACACAAGGTCTTGTTAACTGGGTGACATAATTTAAGGTATTGTCCACGGAGGCTTTAACAAGAACAGTCTTTCTATAGTGAATTTAATGAGCTATAAGAGGAGGAATTTTCCTTTCTAATCCTCTTCCTCCACTTCCTTGTTTTGGCTTCAGGAAGAGGTGATGGACAAAGACAGGATCTTTTGAGAGTGAGCAAAAAGCAATAGCTTTGCAAGAGCACACTGCTCACTCACGGGTCATCAGTTGCTGCCGTTGGTTTCCAGTCTATTTCTCTTTTTTCCTATGCTCACTTCAGAGTAGTTTTTTTTTTGTTTGTTTGTTTTTGTGTCTGCTTTTTTTTTCTCCTATCCTCATGTCCCTAAAGCATGCGAAAGCATTTTTTAGATTTTCTAAGAAATTTGATTGTTCACAAAGTTTTCTCCCTCCTTCACCTTCCCATCTCTCCTTTCCAATGTAACAAATGACCACAACTTTAAAGGTTTAACACCAGTTTATTATCTTACACTTATGTAGATAAAAGTCTGACATGCGTCGCCCTGGGCTAAAATCAAGATGGTGACAGGAACTTTCTGGAGGCTTCAGGGGAGGATTTGTTTTCCTGCTCATTTGGGTGGCTGGCAGGATGCAGTTTTTTGCAGTTGTAGGATTGAGATTTGTTTCCTGGATGGTTGTCAGCCGTGGGCTGCTCCCAGCTTCTAGTGGTCAACTACATTCCCTGGGTTATGACTTCCTTCCTCCACCTTCAGAGGAGGCAACAATGGATTGAGTCCCTCTCCTGTTTTCAGTTTCTCTCGCCTCTCCAGTTGCACCACCCTGACCCACCCTCTTGCTTCCCTCTCCCACTTTTAAGGACAAATGTGACTAGATTGCACCCACCTGGATAATCAGGGACACTTTCCTCATCTCCAGGTCCTCAACTTTAATCACATGTGCAGAGTCCCTTTTGCCATGTAAGGTATGTATTCACAGTTTCTGGGGATTAGGGTGTGGACATCCTTGGGAAGGTCATTATTCTGCTACCACTTATCTTAACCAACTTTCTGGGTCAAAGGCAGACAAATCCTAATTCTCCTCAAAAGAGATTTAAAAAGTTTCCTCCAGGGGCTCCTGGGTGGCTCTTTCAGTTAAGCATCCAACTCTCGATTTCGGATCAGGTCGTGATCTCAAGATCATGAGATGGAGCCCCGCGCCGTGGGCTCCGTGCTCCTGCAGCGAGCAAGCATGCAGCCTGTGACTGTCTCTCCCTCTCCCTCTGCCCTTGCCCATCTCATGTGCACACACATGCACGCGCTCTTGCTCTCTTAAGAAGATGAAAACACATTCGTTTTGGAATTAAATAGTGATGATGGTGATACCTATCAAAAGTATACTAAATAGTGTGGAAGTATGTACTTTAAAAGGGTGAATTTATGATGTGTGAATCATATCTCAAAGCTGTTATTTAAAAAAGTTAAAATGAGGGGCGCCTGGGTGGCGCAGTCGGTTAGGCGTCCGACTTCAGCCAGGTCACGATCTCGCGGTCCGTGAGTTCGAGCCCCGCGTCAGGCTCTGGGCTGATGGCTCAGAGCCTGGAGCCTGTTTCTGATTCTGTGTCTCCCTCTCTCTCTGCCCCTCCCCCGTTCATGCTCTGTCTCTCTCTGTCCCAAAAATAAATAAACGTTGAAAAAAAAAATTAAAAAAAAAAAAAAAGTTAAAATGAATCATTCAATGAAAGCATTAGATGTTTAAATATTTTTTAATTAAATAGGTTTTGAATTTAATTAAAACTACCATTTCTGTGGGATATGAGATTTACTAAACAAATATCTGAAATATAAACCGTTAACATAAATCCAGATGCTTTAACTTGTGACTATTCTGATATCCCCCTTCAAGTTTGCTTCTATTTTATTGTTACTCATCTCCAGGTTCAGATTCTGCATTACCCTGGAGAGCATACTGTCGTCTTTTTTATCCCCTGAAGCTGCCCCTTTGTTGAAGGCTTCTGCTACGATAAAAAATTGTTCAGTTGGTTGAAGAATGCTTACACCATAGCCATTGTTATTGTAAATATGATTATTAGTCATCTTCAGTTTTGGTGTTGGAAGAACCTGTTAAATTATTCAAGGAAAGGAGTTTTTCAATAATTTCTATAAAAATAAAATATATGAACTCTAGAATTAATTGTTGGGTTTACACGTGTCTTTAAAACAACTGAATCTCAGTTTTGAGCAAGTGATATTTTCTTCAGACTAATTAATGTAACATTAACTACAAAAATATTTACTGCAGAATTACTAAATGAAGTTTTCGGTTTAGTTTATACAGTATCTCATGAAGCTTTTAATATAAATATGAAAATGATTTCAGGTATAGAAAGTGATAAATTTTCAAGTAATATAAAAATAATTTGAAATATTATATGTAAACTAGAGTTCTAAGGAAAAGCTTCATTAACTATATAAGTCTAGAGAGGGACCTAGACAGGTAGAATTTGTGAAAGTAGAAAGGAATGGGAAGGCTTTTCACTTATAAATTACTGCTATTAATGTTTTAATTGGCTAGCTTAAATTATTTTTACAAACTCTGGAAGTAAGATTTAAGTATTTCTTAATATATTTATTATTTTTTTATTTGCTTTACTTTCTAAAACATATTACAGATCTGCCCAATGAAAAATCTAAAACATTTTTATAAAAGTGTTCTGCTTTATCAAAGTTATCTGCTAAGAATCTAAGTTGAAATTATTACATTATAAACTAAAATTGTTTTATATCAGCCATCATTTAAGCCATATTTTTAATTCTCTCTATTCTTTTCCAAATCAATGATAACATTTAAACTAAACTTTGTCTAGAGGTAGTATTTTGGTATCTTTGTGATACCTATAATTCTTACAACAATTCTATACTACGAAATATGATAATACCTTCATATTAACTCCACCTAAGGTGCTTTTTGAATTATCACTGGTTCTGAGGTTATTACAGTGATGAATTTCATTCCTTTCCAAAATGGCTGTGCTCCCAGGATACAGTTCAACACCAGCACCCTGTAAATGAAAAGCAAATAAAACAATCTCAAAACACACATATACCTCTCCAAAATTATCTTCAGATTTGAAAATTGTAATTCTATGTCAGCACTCTCAACACACTAAGTTACAGAAAAGTATATGATAGTTTGTATGTGTAATGATTTATTGTAGAGATAATGTTAGAAACGTTGAAAACTAGTACTGTTAGAAGATCATTGGGCCTAGAAGGAGGGTTGAGGTCACTAGTCTCATTGAGTCACATTGCTCTCCCGCCCAAATGAAGCCTCGAGAAGGGAGCCAAAATCTCTTCAAGCAATTCTTTCCAGTGTTATAAAATTTTACTTTTATATACTCTAAATCCCTCAATGCTGCTGAAAGTTAGTGAAAATTAAGTCATTCTATAATAGGGTCCTATTATTTTTACCCTTCCTTTATTCAATCTTGTTCAACTTTCCATACCTTTAATGAGCTTTGTGATTGTTATTTGAAGACTTTTTAAGTAAACGGTTAAATAACTGACCCATGATCTGTTTTACAGCCACCAATTCCTAGATTTTTAAAGAATCACACTTAAAGCTAATAATTGCTTACTTTGGATTTAGGCAGTTTGCTTTCCCTATATGTACTATGATGCTCTGTACTTGTCCTGATTTTATCAGTTTCTAAGCTTGATTAGAACTCAATTCAGGGATGAAGTAATTACTATCCTTTGCACACTAAGACACTCAGTTATCTATTGTCAACATAAAGCTGTTTTTATAAAATGGACTACCTGGGCACCAGTTATTTCACTGTCTGTGATTGTCAAAGCAGCCCCTGTCAGAACACACACTCCTGTTCCTTCACATTTTAATACACAGTTTTCTAGAGTCATGTGACCAGACTCCACCACCACAATACCATCAACTGTGCCTTGTTGTATCAAAGATAGATGCATTAGCTTCACATTATCAGCTTTAGACACCACGAAACTGTCATGAGAAGGCTCAGACGTAATCATAATTTCCTCTCTTTTTCCAACTCCTGATTCATAGAGACAAAAACACATAGTTAAATCAGTGATCCCAAAGTTTAAAGTCCTTTAGTCATTCGGTAATACTTGCTATTACTAAGTTTTTCTTTTCATGTATTTTTAATAAATGATATGTATGTAAAGTATCAGGTTGTTAACTAATAAGATACTTAACTATAATGTAATCTTTTTGTCCATATTTTGATGCCATGATGGGAGAATATTGGTTTATAATCAATAGAAATGTACCGATGGTATTTATTCAATATACACATTCCATAATATATTTTCCAAAATTTCCCATTACATAATCAGCAGTCATTTACAAAATATCTAAGATATAAAAGCTATCTTACCATAACCTGGTTTTAAAGCCATAATAAATTACCATAACTAAAAAAGACTGGCAGAGATTCGTGAATTAGGTTATAAGATTAATGCAGTCATGCCCACAACTTTGATCTAGGGTAGTCAAAGCAATCATCTACATTTAACATCAATCCAAAAAGAAGGGATTGAATCTTCAAGAAGACTATAAGTTTTAAAAATTAAAAATATGTTCCTTATTACCCAAAATATTACTGGGTACAGTCATCAAGTTCTAGTGAAATTTTTGCTCAGATTTTTAAAAAGTTTATTTTGAGAGACAAGCAGGGGAGAGGGGCAAAGAGGGAGGGCGAGTCCCAAGCAGGCTTCACGAAGCTCAGTGCAGAGACTGATGCAGAGCTCAATCTCATGACCATGAGGTCATGACCTGAGCTGAAATTAAGAGTCACTTGCTCAACCATCTGAGCCACCCAGGCACCCTTGCTCAATTTTTGAACTGATAGGCAAAGCTTAAGTTACCTCATTCTTTTCTTTTGGCCACACAGTAGGAATATCCTTACTTCAATGTTAAAGGGCAGAATTAAAGTTACTAAATAGGTTCAGAACCTGAATGAAATTTAGTAAATTCTACTCTTCTTTTAAGATCTTGTTTTTCAATGTTTATTTTTTGAGAGAGAGAAAGAGAGACGGAGTGCAAGCAGGGGAGGAGCAGAGAGAGGGAGACACAGAATCCGAAGCAGATTCCAGGCTCCAACCTGATCTGTCAGCACAGAGCCTGATGCAGGCTCGAACTCATGGACTACAAGATCGTGACCTGAGCTGAAGTTGGACACTTAAACAACTGAGCCACTCAGGTGCCGCAGTAAATTCTATTCTTCTATTTCAGCAAGTCTGCATGTGAACTAACCTTTCTGAGAAAATGCTGAGTATATTTTAATATAGCCTTACATTGGGTTTTCCTACTAAAGTCATAAGAAGTGCAATACAGACAGAAAAACTAGTTTGAGTAAAAATATAGATGGAGCAAATAGAAAATATTACAAACAGGTTTTTTGTTTTTTTCTGGTTTTTTGATCTTTTTTAGACTCTGTGCGTGTAGTGCTACATTATCAGGGGAAGAAGTAGTCTCATTGTTTTGCTCTGGTACATTATGCCCAAATAATGTCATCTGTACAGGCAATATACTCATGAACAGATGAGAAAATCTTAATTGTGAAAGGGCATATAAGGGATTTTTGTGTTACATAAACTCTTTAACAATTTCCAATAATTTGATTAACCATGCTTGTACAATTTTTCCAGTATACATTGCTATAAAAAGACTGTAAAGGATGCCCTGCTAACCCTTTATAATGATGTCATCAGTCAATAAAGCAAGATTTACAGCTTGATATTCTCCTGGAAAAATAACTACTGTATCTCCACTGTAACAACTATCCAAAGCCAAATCCAAGTCATCATGCTGTTGGAGAAGTGTGTCTGAAGATAAGTCCTTTACCTGAAAAGAAGAAAACAGTACACTCTTTAACAATGAATTAAATTGAAAACAGGTCATTTTATTAAAAAAAATTTTTTTTAATATATTTTTTTTGAGAGACAGAGTGCTGGGGCAGAGGGGGGAGTGTGAAGGGCAAAGAGAGAGGGAGACACAGAATCCGAAGCAGGCTCCAGGCTCTGCTGTCAGCACAGAGCCCGACAAGGGGATCGAAGCCACGAACTGTGGGATCATGACCTGAGACAAAGTTGGATGCTCAACCAACTGCCCAGAAAGCAGGTCATTTTAATCAGTTAACTTATTGGTAATGTGCTTTTCTCAAAGACTTATTGTGTATATTACACTGTAATATACTGTAAATACTCTGTCTTTATGTTCATTAAATGTTCAAAGTATTAGTCCATCAATTAAGGGAATGATGAAATGAGATTTTCTTTACAATCACTAATAATTTTACAGCCTTTAAATACTGTGTGCCAGAAGTCATATTTTGAGCTTAACATGTTACCTCCTATGCCTCACAACAGTTATTTGAGGTAAAGTATTATTCTTCCCTTATCAGGTGAAGGAAATTGAAACTCAGTGAGATTAAATGATTTGCCCAAGGACACAGAGTGAGTGAGTGGTTAAGCTTTAGATTCAGGTCTTTATGACACCAGATCTCTTTCTAATATGCTACTTTATTTTCTTTAACTCAAACTAATCCTACAATTTTGGAAAATCAACAAAACTTTATATATTAAATATTCTAAAACTAAAAAGGTGCCAAGAATTTGCACTGATAGTAGAAAAAAGGAGAGAACTTCTTTATTAGTGCCATTAAGAGCGAAGTACTTTAGGGGCACCTGGGTGGCTCAGTTAGTTAAGCGTCTGATTTCAGCTCAGGTCATGATCTCACACTCTATGAGTTCAAGCCCCGCGGCAGGCTCTGTGCTGACAGCTCAGAGCCTGGAGCCTGCTTCAGATTCTGTGTCTCCCTCTCTCTCTGCCCCTCCCCTGCTCATGCTCTGTATCTCTCTATCTCAAAAATAAATAAAAACATTAAAAAAAAAAAAAGTGAGGTACTTTAGGAATAAAATTTGAAAACTAAAAATATATTCTGAAAAAGCCTATTCTTTTTTTCCCAATATTAATGGCATTACCATTCATATATCTTTTTTCTTATAAAAGTGGAACTTACAAAAAACAAGTGAAAGCATAACAAAAATTGAAATTTTAACCTAAATAAAATGTATTCCATAAATATATTCATTTATTCATAATACTAACATGCCATACCATACATGTACATGGCTTTAAATCCTGACTTTTTATTACAACATATTTTCCCATGTCTTAAAATATTTTTTCAAAGCCTAATTTTTTTTATTTAAAGTAGGCTTCATGCCCAGTGTGGAGCCCGATGTGGTGCTTGAATTCACAACCCTGAGATCAAGGCCTGAGCTGAGATCAAGTCAGACGCTTAACCAACTGAACCACCCAGGTGCCCCTGAAAGCCAAATTTTTAATGATTACATAATAATGCATCATATGGGCATATCACAATTTATCATAATTTAATTATAAAAGATTTCAAGCATCTTGCATACATTTTGATAAATTGCCCTCCAGAAAGTTTATTAATTAAAATTTGGTTTGGAAAAAAATAAATAAAATTTGGTTTGAGAACTCATTTTGCTACAAACTCATCAGCATGGGGTATCTTTTACACTTATAAAATATTTGCCAGTTTAATAGGCAAAAATCCTCACTGCCTCATTTTAATTTCCATTCCTTTGGTAAGCATGAGTGAATATTTTTTCCAGATACATATGAAACTCATAATCTTTACTAAATCAACAAACCAGTATATTCATTTGTGCATGTATTCTAAAAACTTTGGTGGCAGAGAGTACAAGGATTAACTCTGTAACTATTTTGGAAGAACTCTAGATTCCATCTCTTTAATTAATTTATTTTTTTCATAAAAATAGGAAACACAAGAGAGAAAAGTTTGATGGGGAAGATAATTTAGTTTTGGTGCCAGTTAATTTGAAGTACTGGGAGTCACTAAGTAGAAGTATGCAGTAGACTATGCATATAAAAGTCTAGAATATAGGACTGAGATGTGACTAGGTAGAAAGATCTTGGAGTTATTTACATATAATTTGAGCATAGGAATGGCTAAGATTAGCTACAAGACTACATAAAGAAGAAAGATAGCACTCTAGGACAGAACACTGAGAAACGTTTAAAGAATAGGGTAGCTCAGTCAGTAGAACATGTGGCTCTTGATCTTGGGGTTGTGAGTTTGAGCCCCACATTTGGCGTAGAGATTGCTTAAATGAATAAACTTAAAAAAACAAAAGAATAGGGAGAAACAAAAGAAGATCTCAAAACTGAGGAGTAGCCAAAGAGGTAGAGAGAAAGTCGGAAGACCAAGATGTCATGAAAAGAGGTAACTGATCATGTCAAATGCTGAAAGGTTAAATAAGGTGGTAATCCTTGAGTTGTGCTGACTGAATTTAGCCACAGCTTCGTCCCACATTGACCACAAGAGCATATGCCCTGATATCCTGGAGGCAGAAATAAGATCACACTGAGTAGAGGCATGAAGGTGAAAGAAGTAGAGACAAGTGCAGATAAGTACTTCAAGAAGTTTTGCTCTGCAAAAGAAGAGCTAGAGATGTGGTATGTAGGATACATATTGTTTTGTTATTAAAAAAAAAACACAATTGAATATGCCTCAATGCATTTAGGAAGGAAATAGTAGAGAGAAAGATATAAAAGAGAGGTGATGTCATAGAAATGATGGAATAAAGAGCTCCAAAAACTGGATCTTACACTGAAGCAAATATTAAGTTGGGGAAAAAAAAAAAAGAATCAACAGTTTTGCAATCCTGGAACCTAACCAAACACAGCAACCAAAGGAGTGCTTAATGAAGAGGCTGTTAAAATTTGGTAAACAGGTGTTGTGTTTTTGCTTACCTGCCTACCATCTCCTATTCTCCAGCCTGGCAGTGGAGACAACAGCCTATGTTTCTGTGGCTTGCTGGAGCAGCCATGGGGTGAAGGCAGTATGGAGCTTTTTCTTAAAAAAAATAGTGTGGCTGTGTATTTTGACCTGTCAGTATCTCAGGAGGGACTGACAAAGCTGATTTTTGTTTCACACCCCCTTCAGGAATGAGCGGCTTTATAGGCATCATCTGATTAAAGCATTTAAGATGCACTCTACTTATAGCTGTCTGCGGCAAAGGACAGAGGAAGGGGCAAGGAAAAGTCTGCACAGGAGGACGTTGAGGAGGAAGATTTTTT
Organism: Herpailurus yagouaroundi; assembly: GCF_014898765.1. Taxonomy (NCBI): domain Eukaryota; kingdom Metazoa; phylum Chordata; class Mammalia; order Carnivora; family Felidae; genus Herpailurus; species Herpailurus yagouaroundi. The sequence continues at coordinate 9,838,347 of NW_024412426.1, forward strand.
GGGGGGGAAAGAGCTGCCTCATACACTAGGAAATCCAAAGTGAAATGCACATGCCCAGGGCTGGATATATGCTCAGAAGAGATCTGAAAGGACCTTGTGCTTTTCTTCCCACTGATCACTGGGCCTGTGCAAGCAAGTGGTGAAAGCCAAGGCAGAGTTGTAAGCAGTCTGGCTTAGCTTTGAAAGAGTCCCTTAGCTCAGAGCTAATCTGCACACTGGGAGAGATTTTTGGTTTTGTTTTTGTGTTTTAGCTGTAGGTGTTTATGGAAATCTCTGTCAGGTCTTTGGCTACCTGAGTAGTCACTTCAGTAGTCACTTCAGATGTAAATAGGTTAAGATTACCAATTAAAAGACAGAGACTGGTAGAATAGATAAAGAAATATGACCCAGGGGTGCCTGGGTAGCTCAGTTGGTTAAGAATCTGACTCTTGGGTGGCTCAGTCGGTTGAGCATCTGACTTCAGCTCTGGTCATAGCTTACAGTTTGTGGGTTCGAACCCTGTGTCGGGCTCTGTGCTGACAGCTCAGAGCCTGGAGCCTGCTTCGGATTCTGTCTCCCTCTCTCTGCCTCTTCCCCATTTGCACTCTGTCACTCTGGCAAAAATAAACATTAAAAAGGAAAAAAAAAAATCTGACTCTTGGTTTTGGCTCAGGTCATGATCTCATGGTTTGTGAGTTTGAGCCCTGTGTTGGGCTCTGTGTTGGTGGCACAGACCCTGCTTGAGATTCTCTCTCTCTCTCTCTCTCTCTCTCTGCCCCTCCCAGCTTGCATTCTCTCCCCCCCCCAAAATAAATGAATAGACATTTTAAAAAATATATGATCCAACTATATTATCTCTACAAGGGAATTACTATATCCAAGGATACAAACAGATTAATACTGAGAGGATAGAAAAAGGTATTCCATACAAATAGTAAACAAAGGAGAACTATGGTGGTTATACTAATATTAAACAAAATAGACTTTAAACCAAAAACTGTTACCAAAGACTAAAAGGGACATTATTTATTGACAAAAAATTTTAATTCATCAAGAATATGTAATAAGCATATATACACCAAACAATGAAGACCCCAACATATATGAAGTAAACATTAACAGAATTAAAGGGAGCAATAGTTGGGAGACTTCCATACTCCTCTTATGATAATGATTAGAACATCTAGATAGAAGGTCAATAAGAAAGTAGAAGATTTAACACTGTAACCTAGGTAGACCTGACACATATATATAGACCTAAACATATATACAGAACCCAACACAGAAGAATACATACTTTTCCTTAAGTGCACATATAACATTCTCCAGATACATCATACATTAAGCCACAAAGCAAGTCTCAATAACTATCTTCTCTGACCACACAAAATTAAGTGAGATATTGATAACATCAGGAAAACTGGAAAAATAACAAACATGTAGAAATAAAACAACACACCTTTAGACAACCAATGGGTCAGGGAAGAAAACCCAAGGTAAATTAGAAAATGCTTTGAGATGAATGAAAACAAAACACAACATACCAAAATTTATGGGATGCTGAAAGCAGAGTTCAGAGTGAAATTTATGGCAATAAGTACCTACATTAAACAAGATCTCAAATTAACAACCTAACTTAACATCTTAAGGAACTAGGAAAAGAACAATTTAGATTCAAAGCCAACAGAAGAAAGGAAATAAAGATTAGAGAAGAGGTAAATGAAATGGAGAACCAAAAAACAGTAGGATTAATAAAACCCAAAGTTGATTCTTTGAAAAGCTCAACAAAATTGACAAACCTTCAGCTAAACTGACTAAAAGAAGAGGGATAAAAACAGAAATACTCAAGCCAGAAATGAAAGTGGGGACATTATTACTGACTTTACAGAAATAAAAAGCATTATAAGAAAATATGAATAACTCTATACCAACAAATGCACCAAAGCCTCTGCTTTGCTTTGCTTTTTCAATACTACTTTGGCCATTCGGGGTCTTGAAAAGACAATTTAGAATGGGATACCTCTCTTTCTCCTAGATCTGGAAGAATGGCTAATATTTAGTTTAGGCACTGGAACAAGTACTTATTTTTGCCAGGAATGATTGAAAAGCCAGAGTGTATGGAAAGAGCCCAAATGTCCATCGACTGACAAATGGATAAAGAAGATGTGGTATATATATATATATATATATATATATATATATATATATATATACACACACACAATGGATTATTACTTAGCAACAAAGAATGAAATCTTGCCATTTGCAACAATGTGGATGGAACTACATTGTATTATGCTAAGCGAAATAAGCCAGTCAGAGAAAGAGAAATATTGTATGATTTCACTCATCGCATATGTGGAATTTAAGAAACACTATAGATGAACACAGGGGAAGGGAAGGAAAAATAAGATACAAACAGAGAGGGAGACAAACCATAAGAGACTCTTAAATAAGGAAAACAAACTGAGGGTGGCTGGAGGGGAGGTGGGTGGGGAGATGGGCTAAATGGGTGATGGGCATTAAGGAGGCCACTTGTTGGGATGAGCACTGGGTGTTATATGTAAGTGATGAATCACTGGGTTCTACTCCTGAAACCAATACTACACTGGATGTTAACTAACTTGAATTTAAATGTAAAAAAAAAATTAAAATAAAAATAACATCTTAAAAAAAGAAAGAAAGAAAAGCCAGAGTGTTCTAAACCTAAAGACAGTCATCACAATTTGAGAATTTGGAGAATAAGCAAAGAGGTAAGGACTCATATTTAATTTGGTTGACTAAAAGGATATTTATGACAGTAAGTGAATAAAGAATACAGAAGGACTAGGGATGGGCTGTGTTCAAAAGACAATAAGTTCAATAGAACTGCTGTATGTTGCCAAGACATCCAGGTAAAGATGCTTACAAGGACATGTAGTGATGTTGGTCAGCAGAGAATACAAGCAAGAAAGGAAAGAGAAAAAATAATAAAGTTACTGAGAAATCATTGTGTGCCAGGTACTACTAGGTTTATATGTAACATCTCATATCATCCTCAATAACTCCTATAAGATAGTGGTGGTAGTTTACTACTAACATTTATTGAGTACTTACGATGTACTGGGCATATTCTAAACATATTACAGATATGAATTCATTTAATCTTCACATATAAAATATAAATAAGAAACACAAACACTTTATAAATGAGGAACTAAAGCACATATGGGTAAGTAACTTGTTGAAAATCACATAACTAGTAAGTGGCAAAGCCAGAGTCTGAATCCACAAAGTCTGGCTTCAGAGCCCATGGTCTTCATCATCATAATATACAGTTTTGACCTCTCTCTCCCTATTTTCGGGGGCTTTTTAAGTTTTTATTAAATTCAAGTTAGTTAACATAAAGTGTAATATTAGTTTTAGTTGCACAATATAATGATTCAACACTTCCATACAACACCCGGTGGTCATCACAAGTGCCCTCCTTCATCCCCATCACCTAGTTCACCCAACCCCTCACCCACTTCCCCCCTGGTAACCATCAGTTTGTTCTCTATAATTAAGAGTCTCTTTCTTGATTTGTCCTTCTCTTTTTTTACCCTTTTCTCATTTGTTTTGTTTCTTAAATTCCACATAAGTGAAATCATATGGTATTTGTCTTTGATTTATTTCATCTAGCATTAAACTATCTCCTTCCTATGTTTATAGCAGCATTGTTTACAACAGCCACATTATGGAAACAACTCAAGTGTTGGCTTGGCTGTCTAAATGCTTGATGTGTTCATATATGTAATGGAGTATTATTCAGCCACAAAAAGAATGAAATCTTGCCATTTACCTCTCTTTTTAAAGCACTCTGCAAATAAGGAAATTGAGGCTCAGAAGTTAGGCAGCTTGCCCAAGATTACATAGTTATTACGTGGTCTCAGAAAGGCCACTTAAACCCTGGGCTCTCTGACTACAAAGTCTATGTCTTTTTACTATAGTACTTGTGAAGATCACCAACATAGAAATGGTGAAGCATGGATAAAACTTTAAGAAGTAAACATAGAGCAGGAAGAACTTTGAGTAAAGAATCCTCAAAGTTAAGAAGGTTAAATTAAAGGTTATGTACATAGCTCTGATGACTATCAGATTAAAAGATGTTGTCCACCTCAACAGTACATCTAAAACAAAAGATCTAAGCAAAGTGGAAGTTGATGATGCTGCCATCTCAGAGGAGTCTTCCTCACGATAATTATCCAGGTCTGCAAAATTCATGGATATTTACTTACACAAATGAAGACAGGGTTGCAAACCACAAGATAAAAAAGAAATTTCTGACTCTCATATAGGAAAATAAAGCCAGAAACAGATTTAAAAACAAAAAAAAGGGGGCGCCTGAGTGGCTCAGTCGGATAAGTGTCTGACTTTAGCTAAGGTCATGAGCTTACCGTTTGTGAGTTCGAGCCCCACACTGGGCTCTCTGCTGTCAGCACAGAGACCACTTTGGTCCCCCTCTCTCTACCCCTCCCCTCAAAAATAAACAAACACTAAAAAAAAGATAAGTAAAAATAAATATGATAAAGTGAGGCTGGAGATAGAAGCAAAATCTATACCTTTTTATAAAGATTTTTACAAAGATAGTTGGTAGAATAATTAATGTTATTGAGTAATCTGATGTAATAAGCAATGAAAAGAAAATTAAATTTTGCTTAAAATAATAAAAATGGGTATGATAGTAGACAAGACCAGTATAATAAACCAACTTTATCTCTCACTACTCTCCTCTTAGGTGTTAAACACCATCCTTGCTGGACTTCTTTCCATTCTTCATATATACCACACTCTCTTGTCAAACATGCACTCATTTACTAATTCAACAAAACTGCTATGTACGTACCATGTGCTAAACACCATGCTGGGTGATCGGATGAATGGTAAACATAACATACCTTGCTCTCAAGAAGCTCATGTTCCCATAAAAGAGACATTTTATAGACAGCCACAAAAAGTATTAAACACATAATGATAAGGGCAAGTGCAAGGTGCCATGGGAAAGGCAGTGTAATGTATTCTGGAAGGTTGAGAAAGCCTTTTTCTGTGGAAATACTTAAATCGAGACCTGAAGGATTTGAGTAGCTCTGTGAAAAAACATGGTGTACACCAGGATGTTGAGTTAGTGAAGGAGAACAGAAGTGGGTATATGAAGGATATGATTAGGATAATTCTCAGAAAAGTGTGACTAGCAGCTGGATAGATGGTGGTGCCATTTATTGGACTAGAGAGCTCTAGAATACAAACAGGCCAATGGACAAGATCATGAATTTAATTGAGGACATTTAAGTAGATGTACTTATGAGATAATTAAGTGGTGATAAGCAATAGGCATTAGAACATATATGTCTGGGGCTAAAAACAAAAATCTGGGCTATGGATACACATCTTATATTACCAGTATATATAATCAAAGTCATGGGAAGAAATCAGATACATAACTCTAGGGGTAATATACAGTGGGAAAAAAAAAGTAAGTACCAAGCATTTAGAGGACAGAAGAAGAAGAAAAAAACCTACAGAGACTGAAAACCAGGATAGTAACAGAAGACAACAAAAAAGAACATTTCAAAGAGAGAACTGTGAAATGCTAGGGAGCCATCAGGTAAGATGGAAATATTTACTCTTAGACTTAAAACATTTTTCCCTCTTGGGCTCATTAAATTTATGCTCACCTTTCAGGTTTCTGCGGAGTTATTTCTTCCAGCTAGCATTGCCAGAATTCCCAATTTCGACGTATACGCCTACCCTGTGTACATCCTGTACATTCTCCTATCATAGCTTTTATCGTTCTGTGTTTAACTGTATTTGCCTGCTTACGTGTCCACATCTCCACCATAATTCAAACTTCTCAAATGTATGAAGAAGCAAGACTGTGGATCTGGTTCCAAGTTGTATCTCCCTCAAATGCAGTCTTTCTCATATTTGTCCCCTATCCTTCCCATAGCTGCTAAACATAGCACCCAGCAACAAGGTCTGTATTCAGTAAATAGTTGTGGACATTCATTTAATACCTATTATATGCCAATCACTGAAGTGGATGTAATGGGAGAAACAAGGCATTAATGTCAGACAAGAACCTTACCCTCAAAGAACTTCTTTTCTGATTATATGCAACTACAACTTAAATGAACAAATAGAGATAAAGTGTATTTCTTACCATGTCAGTAGTTATCACTTTTGCCACAATATGTGTTATAGTCTTTCCAAAGTCTCTTTTTCCCTTCCTGCGCCTTAGGATTCTTGGAAAGAAAGGTCCATGAACTCTAGAGTTGAAAACATTTATTTATGATTAATCAGAAAAAAACTCAAGCTATACTTACTTAGAAAATAAAACGTGGCACCAAGCATCTTTGAGAAGTAGGCTTCGCTATTTTAAACTCTTTGAGAGCAATGAGCAACTTGAGAGCAATTGAACGATTTAACTTTTAGATAACTGAGTATTTAAACCCTTGATCTCTAAAATCTTTTCATTTTCATGGATTGTATGTATGTAACCCATTACAATCAGTACCTGTCACCTCAACTCTTCAATACAGTAGAAAATTTTCCTGATTGCACTTTGACAGCCCACTGAATTGTGGACTCACAACAAAGCAAAGGTGGGTTATGTCTGCGATACTAAGGCATAAAAATGTGTAAGGACATGCCTAATTTTAGATACTGTGTTCAAGTAACAGAATGTTTTGTTTCAAAGGATATGGCCTCCACAGGTATGTTGGCTGTGGCCTCCCAGCACAACAATTCTAGCTTCTCTCTGAGTTGTGGGGTTTTGTTTGTTTGTTTGCTGTTTAGCACTTCTAATTAATTCCACTCTTTCTCTTCTTTCTACTCTTCTTTACAATTCCCGCTTCCTATCACTTAATCATGTTAAGTGTCATCAAAAGAAAGAAAGAAAGTTTGAGTATAATTTATCATTACTATCAGCTAAAAGGGACACTCCTTATCCAATAGATGTAGACTTACTAATCTCCTTCGGTGTCATATTTTGGGTTCTCTGAAGCACATTATTGTTGGATACAAATGGGATGCAGCTTTTGTACCAATATTTTTCATCTTCAAAAGTTTCATTGAATATTTTAAAAGTAAACCCAGTCAGCATTTCTATACCTGTTTAAGCAAGTGGTTATGATCTTGAGAAAGAGAACCACTCGCACGTTTTTTCACCATATACCTGATCACCAGCTGCTCAAAGAGTACAGCATCCTATGTTCAAGCAATACAGTAGTTAATCATGTAAATCCTAGTTTTAAAATCAAAAGTATGTATCAGTGTTTTTTTTTTAAAAGTCAAATCTATTAAGGTATAATTTACACAACAGACACTCATTTTAAGTGAACCATGACATGAGGTTTCACAAATGTGTACACCCACTTAACTCAATCAAAATAACACAATATAGAACATTCCCATCACACTGACAGGTTCCTTCAAGCATCGTTGCAGTCAATCCTCCACACCTATTCCCAGGCAACCACTGATCTACTTTCTGTTGTTAGATAAACCCTTTCTTGGGAGTTTTTAAATGATATTTTAAAGTGAAAACATATATGAGGTACTCTTTTGTGTCTAGCTTTTTTCATTCAGCCCATGTTGAGATTGATCCATCAAATTATTTTGTGTATCAGCATTTTGTTTATATTGCTGAGTGTTTCATTATTTGATTTTCTGTATAGAAGATCGTGTCACCTGCAAATAAGAGATAATTTTATTACTTCTTCCTTTCCAATCTGGATGGCTTTTCTTTTCCTTGTCTATTGCTCTGGCTGGAACCTCTAGTACAAGTTGAACAGAGATAGTAAGAGCAAACATCCTTGTCCTCTTCCTTGTCATCTTTCCTTAAGATCTTCCTGATCTTAGGAGGGAAACATCCATTCTTTCACCACTAGCTATGATTAACTTAAAGGTTTTTCATAGATGGCCTTGAACAGGTTGAGAAAGATCCCTTCTCTTCCAAGATTTTTGAGAATTTTTATGATGAAAGTGTTGAATTTTGTCAAATTCTTTTTCCGTATTAAAAGGTGCGGCTTTTGTTTTTTATTCTATTAATATGGTGCGTTATATGGATTCCTATTCATTTGTTAAGCCAATCTTACAACCCTGGGATGAATCTCACTTCGTCTTAGTGTCTGATCTTTTTAATGTATTGCTAGACTCAGTTTGTTAGCATATTCCTGAGGATTTTTGCATCTATATTCATAAAGGATATTATTCCATAGGGCTTTTTTCTTTCTCTTGTGATGTCTTTGTAGTTTTTGTATCAGGCTAATAGTGGCCTCACTGAATGAGTTAGGTAAGTGTTCCCCCTTCTATTTTTTGAAAGTTTGTAAATAATTGGGTGTTAATCTTTGAAATGTTTGGTAGAATTCACCAGTGAAGACATCTGGTCTCTGGTTTTTCTTTGTGGGTAGTTTTTAATTTGCTAATTCAATCTCCTTACTTGCTATAGGTCCACTCAGGTTTTCTTTTTTGGCTTGAGTCAGTTTTGGTAGATTGAATGTTTTCAGGAATTTGTCCATTTGGTCTGGTGATCCAGTTTGTTGGCATGTAATTGCTCAGAGTATTCCTTAGTAATCCTTTTTATTTCTGTGCAGGTTTTTATGTGGATGTAAGTTTTCAACTCAGTTGGGTAAATACCAACTAGGAGCACTATTGCTGCTTCATATGCTTAGACTACATTTAGCTTTTAAGAAACCGCCAAACTGTCTTCCAAAGAAGCTGTACTGGTTTTGCATTCCAATCAACAATAAAGGAGAGTTCTTGTTCCATATCCCTGCCAGCAGTTGATATGGTCAGGGTTTTTGTTTGTTTCTGATTTTGTTTTGTTTTTGGATATTAACCATTCTAATAGGTAAGTTATGGTATCCCATTCCTTTAATTTGCAATTCCATAATGACAATGATGTCAAGCATCTTTTTATAGGCTTTTTTTTTTTAACCAATTGTATATCTTCTTTGGTGAGGTGTTTGTTCAGAATATTTGTCCCATTTTTAATTGGGCTGTTTGTTAGGATGAATTTTAAGAGATCTTTGTATATCTTAGATACAAGTCTTTTATCAGATATGTGTTTTACAAATGTTTTCTTCAAATTTTTGGCTTGTCTTTAATTCTCTTAACAGAGTCTTTCACACAGTGTTTTTAATTTTAATACAGTCCAATTTCTCAATTTTTTTCTCCCACAGATCATACTGTCAGTGATTTATCTAAGAACTCATTGCGAACCCAAATTCACCTGCGTTTTCTTCTAAAAGTCTTACAATTTTATTTTACAGTTAGGTCTACAGGTCACTTTGAGTTAATTTTTGTGAAGATGTAAGGCCTGTGTTTAGGTTCATCTTTTTGTATATGGACGTTCAATTATTATACAGCATTATTTGTTGAAAATAATATTCTTTCTCTATTGAATTTTCTTTGCTCCTTTGTCAAAGATCAATCAACTATGTTTGTGTGGATCTATTTATGGACTCTATTCTGTTCCATTGATCTATATGTTTATTCTTTCACTAATACCCGGCTTTCTTGATTACTGTAGTTTTATAAGAACCTTAAAAGTGGGTAATATGAATACACCCTCTTTATTCTTCCCCAGTACCGTGTTAGCTATTGTAGGCTTTATGCTGTTCCATATGAATTTTAGCAATAGTCAATACCTACAAAATGGCTTGCAAATTAGGATTGCATTGAATCTACACATCAATTTGGAAGGAATTGACATATAAACAATATTGACTCTTCCAATCCATAAACAGAGAATATTTCCCCATTTATTTATATTTTTTCTGTCATCGTAAGTTTTGTAGTTTTTCCACATATAGATCCTATATATATTTTATTAGATCTGTGTCTGATCTGTACCTAAGTATTTCATTTTTTTGGCTCTATTATGATATTTTTAAAATTTCAAATCATTTGTTACTGGCATATAAGAAAACAATGGACTTTTGAATATTAACCTTGCTATACTCATTTATTAGTTCCAGGGTTTTGTTGTTGTTGATGATATGATGATGATGATTCTTTGAGATTTTTTATGTACACAATTATGTCACCTGCAAAGAGTTTTATTTCTTCCTTCCCAATCTGTGTATCTTATTATTTCCGTTTCTTGTCCTGTTGCATTATCTAGGATTTCTAGCATAATATTAAACAGGAGTAATGAGAAAAAATATCCTTGTCTTATTCCTAATATTAGGGGAGAAGCATCCAGTTTCTCATCATTAAGTATTAGTGTTAGTTATATGTTTTTTGTAGATGTTATTCATCAATTTGAGGAATTCTCCTCTATTGCTTGTAATGCTTGATGTATCAATTATTGAAAAAGGGATGCTAAAGTTTCTCATGTATAATAGTGGATTTCTCTGTGTCCTTGCATTTCTTTTTTTTTTTTTAATGTTTAGTTTTTTGAGAAATAAGAGAGGAGAGTGCAAGTGGGGGAGGGGCAGAGAAAGAGGGAGACCCAGAATCTGAAGCAGGCTACAGGCTCTGAGCTGTCAGCACAGAGCCCGATGTGGGGCTCAAACTCAAAGACCTCGAGATCATGACCTGAGCCAAAGTCAGATGCTCAAATAACTGAGCCACCCAGGCACCCCTCCATGTGTCCTTGCATTTCTATCAGTTTTTGCATTACATATTTTGATGCGCTGTTGTTGGATACATACATATTAAGCATTGCTATGTCTTCTTCGAGAGCTGGACCCTTTATCATTATGCAATGCCCTTTTTTGTCCCTGGTAATTTAACTGGTTCTTTCCAAAGTCTGCTTTGTCTGAAAATAATATAGTAATCCAGCTTTTTAATGGTTGTGTTAGCATGAAGTTATCTTTCTCTGACCCTTTACTTTTAACATTTCTAAGCCTTTACATTTAAGGTTGGTTTCTTAGAGATGACAGATAGTTGGATCTGGTGTTTTTATGCACTTTGACAATCTCTATCTTTTATGTATTTAGACCATTTGCATTTAAAGTGATTACAGATACAAGGGAGGTGTGTGGGGAATGGCCTAACAGGTGATGTGTACTGAGGAGGACACTTGTGATGATGAGCACTGGGTGTTTTCTGTAAGTGATGAATCACCAAATTCTACTTCTGAAACCAATAGTATATGTTAACTAACTAGAACTTAAATGCAAATTTAGAAAAACAAAAAACAAAAAAACCAAGTGATTACTGACATAATCAAATTAATACCTACCATACTTCTAATAGTTTTGTTTGTTGTATTTGTTCTTTGTTATTTTTCCCTCCTTTTCTGCCTCCTTTGGTTACAGTTAAGCATTTTGTGATTCCACTTACATCTATTCTCATCAATTAGTTAAAAAAAAAATTTTAGTGTTTTCCTTATAGACTGCAATATATATTTTAAACTAATCTTAGTCTACCTTCAAATAACACTAAACTACTTCATATATAGTGCAGGTGCCTTTTACAGAATATTCCCATTTCTTCCCTTGGTATGATGTTACTGTCACTTATTTTACCAATCCATACGCTACTATCACCCAACTACTATTTATACCATCATAACTACTATTACTTTAAACAGGTATCTTTTCAATCAGTTGAGAGAAAGAAAAATAAAAGATTTTAATTTACCTTTATTTATTCTTTCTCCAAAGTTCTTCCTTTCTATACATAGATCTGAGTTTCTGACCGTTAACAATTTTCTCCTCTCTAAAGAACTTTTCATTTTTCTTGCAGAATGATATACTCCCTCGGCTTTTTTTTTGTTCTTTTTGTTTACAAGAGCTATTACCCTTTCACTTTTGAAAAATAGTTTCACCGGATATAGAATTCTAGGTTCGTAGTTCTTTCTTTCAATGCTTTGAATATTTAACTCGTCTCTCATCTTATTTTCATGGTTTCTTATAAGAAGTCCATTGTAATTCTTACTCTTATTCATCTGTAGATAAGGTGATCTCTTCCCCCTCAGTTTTCTAATGTATGGTTTTCTTCAAATATGAAATGCCTATAATATAGATTTTTTGGTATTTATCCTGCTCAGTGTTCTCAGCTTCCTGGATCTATGATTTGGTGTCTGCATTTAATTTTGGGAAATTATTTAATTCAAACCATTCACCATTATTAATTCAAACATTTCTGCTGCTGCACTTGCTCTTTTTCACTTCTGGTATTCCAATTACACATATGCTGCACCCTTTGAAATGGTCTCATGCTACCTGGATGTTTTGTTTTTTCATTTTGCATTTGTATGAAAAAATTCTGTTGACATACCTTCAAGCTCACTGATTTCTTTCCTCAGTTTCATCCCATCTATTAGTAAACCCATCAAAGGTATTCTTCATTTTTATTTATGGCATTTTTGATTTCTAGCATTTTCTTTTAATTCGTTCTTAGAGTTTCTATTTCATGCTTACATTATTCATCTGTTCTTGCATGTTGTGTCCTTTTTTCATTAGAGACTAACATATTAATTACTTTTTTTAAATTCCATCTGATTAATTACAAAATCATTACTGAGTCTGGTTCTGATGCTTGCTTTCTCTCTTCAGGCTTAATTTTTTCTTGCCTTTTAGCATGTCTTATAATATTTTGTGGAAAGCCAAGCATTATATATTGACTAATAAAAACTGAAGTAAATAGGCTTTTAGTGTGAGGTTTTATATTAATCTGGCCAGGAGGTAAACTGCTTGCTGTAGCTGTAGGTATCACAAGCTTCAAAATCCTATGGTTTCCATATTTTTGCCTTTGAAAACTCCTCTTTAGACAAAGTTTGTGTCTTGTAACTTTTTTAGGTATAATTCTGTTATTTTACCGGAGTCTGGCCTGGTGTGTTGTAAAGTAAGGTGGAGAGGAAATGTTCTATAATCTTATGATTAAATATTAGTTTTGGGGCGCCTGGGTGGCGCAGTCGGTTAAGCGGCCGACTTCAGCCAGGTCACGATCTCGCGGTCCGGGAGTTCGAGCCCCGCGTCAGGCTCTGGGCTGATGGCTCAGAGCCTGGAGCCTGTTTCCGATTCTGTGTCTCCCTCTCTCTCTGCCCCTCCCCCGTTCATGCTCTGTCTCTCTCTGTCCCAAAAATAAATAAATAAACGTTGAAAAAAAAAATTAGTTTTTTAGTGGGTCTTGTCCCTGGGCTGTGACCTTCACAACTGTGACGTTCACAAGTGTTTCTAAGTGCCCTCTTCCCAGAGAGGAAGGCTAGAGGGGACTGGAGTCAAGGAAATGCCCTTTCCCTAGGTGGGCAAAGGCTCTGGGAAAGTCTTTTCCCCTGGTAAATAAGTCTTCATCATGGAGGTGGTCTGGGTGTATTTCACAATGGTAACTTTTCCCATCCCCAACCAGGGGCATAATGGGATTTTTCTTGGCTCTTCATCTGAGGACTTAGTGAGATTCCTGGAGGCAAAACCACAAGAGAAGTAGGGTGTCTCCCTAAGAACTACAGCCAACCAGGAGTTTCTCACTTGCGTACTGGTCCACATTCAACCTCCAGCAGCTTATCAAAATTACCCATTTAAGTGTTCTTACAGTTTATGGCTCTAGGGAGTTAGATATCCAGGTAAGCAGATCTTGGTTGTGACTCTGAATTTACTTCTCTCCCCAGATTTCATGGTAGCAATTTGTCCTGTGACCTCAGTTTTCTTATGGGTCCAAGAAAGTCATTTTCAGTTTCCTCAGCTTTTGTCTTGTTTTCTTGTTTCTTGTTTTTAACTCATAAACTCTTAACATGTCAGAGCTGCATCTGAAAATATTTGGTTCTTTCCTAGTTTCCATTTATCTGTTGAGATTCTCTGTCTACTTATTAACACCAAGTTTTCCTATAATTCTTAGAACATATTTATAATAGCTGCTTTGAAGTCTTTGTCTGATAAATTCAACATCTGGGCCCACTCAAAATCTGATTTTATTAACTATCTTTTTTTCCTGGGTATGGATTCTATTTTCTGGTTTCTTTGCATGTCCATTAATTTTTGGTTGAACACTGGAGACTTTGGAAAATATATTCTCATAACTCTGGATTGTGGTATATTCTTCTGAGGATTGTTAGTCTTGTACTCTAGCAGGCAATTAACTTGCCTGGGCTCAAAATCCAGCTGAAATATCTGTTGAGTTCTTTCAACCTCCATGATTCAACTACATACTTTTTTTTAAAGCATTGTTCTCAAATTTCTCTCCCCCACTAATGCTAGCATAGTTTAGTGGTCAGTCAAGAATTTGGGCAGAGTTTGTGCTCAAATTCTGGATCTGACCCCTTTTGCAACTTTCTTCTCTCAGGATACTCCACCTAAATTTCTAGCTGCTTTGCCAGCCTTTAACTCTGTCCTTTGCCACCTTGTCATAGTAGGACTTCATTTTTTGCTGCCAGAGCTATGAGAACTGGTGATCACTCTCAGACTAAAAAGCAAATCCCCACTTCTTACCTATTCCAAGGATAAACTTTTCTGGCTGCTGCCTGCTTTGGTCATTTTACAGTGCCTTCAAATAGCTAGATATTTTAATATATTTTTGTCCAAATTTTATAATTGTTATCCATGAAAGGGTTTGACCAATTAACTCACTCCACCACTCCCAGGCCTAGATTGTCTGTGATTATAACTTTTAAGATGAAAGAACCCCATGTGGCCCTATGCCATTAGAATCTAAAGTCTAGTGATGTTAATTTGTATTCAAATCCAACTTTTGTTGAATCTGGATTTCTAGATAAGTAGAATTAGATTTCAAAAATCTTACCTATATTGATTTCCCAAAGTAATCCCAAGGTTTTGTTACACAGGAATCCCAATAACAACATTAAAAATAGGGACTAAAATGGGATTCTTAATGATTAAAAAAAATAAGTCAAATTTGAAAGAAAATACAAAAAGAAAAGATTTAGGCTAACAGTTAGTTGCTAGACATGTAAAATGTGGCTCAAAATTCATAAGGCAAAGAATGCGTACAAGTGGAACACATTAAGAAGGGGTTTAAAAGCGTCCGACTTCAGCCAGGTCACGATCTCGCGGTCCGGGAGTTCGAGCCCCGCGTCAGGCTCTGGGCTGATGGCTTGGAGCCTGGAGCCTGTTTCCGATTCTGTGTCTCCCTCTCTCTCTGCCCCTCCCCCGTTCATGCTCTGTCTCTCTCTGTCCCAAAAATAAATAAACGTGGAAAAAAAAAATTTAAAAAAAAAAAAAGAAGGGGTTTAACAATCTAGTATGAAATAGTCAGAAGTCCTTTGGCCCTGTTCAAAATTTTCCATTAATTTTGAAACCATAAGCAAGTATTCCTATTTCCCCTGTATCTAAAACAAAGACAGGAATATATACTTTACTGCATAGTAATGTAAAAATATTTTAATACATTTTGAAGTACTCTGGAGAATGATGCTAGTTAAATCTACATTGTTTTATTTATCATAAAAACAACTTATCAACTTAATGTTGGTTAGAAAAGAAGAAATTATGCGGCAGCCAAATTAACCAACCTTCTCCTTTACTTTGCATATTATATGTGGTGGAGATCTGCCTCCTCTTTTCTTAGGCTCTGGCCAAAATCAAGAAGGTAAAGATGAAAGATAAGGAAAGAACTAGATTGATGACACTTTTTTAAATCTGAAATTCCAATGATTTCAGTGAATTCAGGTATATAAAAATAATTTTCCAATACTGGTAGTTGTACTTTATTCTTATCTCAAAAATTGGACATCTAATTTTATCATCTACTTCAATCAGGGTAACATATGATGTGATATGATAAAAGAATGACCATGTCATCTTTTTGTTTAAAATGGAACAAATTATTACCGGAGGCGTAAATCTTCCCACATTTTCAATAATCCACACAGCATTACTATCTCATAGTATTTTTTCCAGCATTCAACGGTCTCTGCTGCAGATGGATCTTCCTTAATATTGCTCTGATACTCGATGAGTTCAACACGTTTATTTTTATACTTCTCCAAAGTTTTTTTGAAACGTTGTGCAATAGGACCAGGTATGGTTCCATCTTGTATATCACACCACCTGTAAAGTATCAACATAATTACAATGTTTATCTTATGTAATGTGCTGAGTAAGTTTTTTTTTTAATTTTTTTTTAACTTTTATTCATTTTTTGAGAGACAGAGAGAGACAGGGCTTGAGTGGCTTGAGGGGCAGAGAGAGAGGGAGACACAGAATCCAATGCAGGCTCCAGGCTCTGAACTGACAGCACAGAGCCCGACATGGGGCTTGAACTCAAGGACCATGAGATCTTGACCTGAGCTGAAGTCAGACGCTTAACCGACTGAGCCACCCAGGCGCCCCGTGAGTAAGTTTTTAACTATACTTACAAATTAATTCTTTCTTCAATCAAAGCAGTATAATTCTCACAACTTTCTTCATCATCCCAGTCTCTCCAAAGAAAGTCATAAAAAAACCTATGACGAATAAAATTAATAAAAAGTGATCAAAAAGAGCCAATACCATGTATAGAATTAAAAAGACATTCTCATGTCAGAATTCTTTATATGAATTCTAAGAAAATACATATATATTTACAATTTTTAAGTGTTTTATTTATTTTTGAGAGAGAGAGAGAGAGAGAGACAAACAGAGCATGAGCAGGGGAAGGGCAGAAAGAGGAGACACAGAATCCAAAGCAGGTTCCAGGCTCTGAGCTCTGGGGCTTGAATTCACAAACCATGAGATCATGACCTGAGTCAAAGTTGGACACTTAACTGACTGAATCACCCAGGTGCTCCAGAAAAATATTTTTAAATAACCTTTCAGTGAACTAATATTAAAATCGAACCTTTATTTTTATTTTATTTTTTTTAAGTTAGAGAGAGAGAGAGAGAGAGAGAGAGAGAGCAAGTGGAGAAGGGGCAGAGAGAGGGAGAGAGAGAGAATCCCAAGCAGGCTCTGCACTGTCAGTGCAGAACCCAATGTGGGGCTGGAACTCCCAAACCATGAGATCATGACCAGAGCCAAAATAAAGAGTTGGACATTGGGGGCCTGGGTGGCTCAGTCGGTTGAGCATCCGACTTTGGCTCAGGTCATGATCTTGCAGTTTGTGGGTTTTAGCCCTGCGTTGGGCTCGGTGCTGACAGCTCAGAGCCTGGAGCCTCTCAAAAATAAATAAACATTAAAAAAATTTTTTATTTTAAATGGACAGGGGCACCTGGCTGGCTCAGTCAGTGAGCACGTGACTCTTGATCTCAGGGTCATGAATTGGGTGTAGAGATTGCTTAAAAAATAAACAAAAAAACAAACTTTAAAAAAAATGGACAAATTTAATTCAGCAGTGAGTAAAAATTAAATCAATAACTATTATAAAGTTCTTATACACTTACATATTAACTTTTTGAATATGATAATTTTAATGTTAAGAGGTAAAAAGGTCAAATACCTTACAACTTCCAAGGCCAAAGCAATATCATGATTATCAGAATCTTGTCCTTCAACAGGGTAGACTTCCAAGAGAGGCACACTGTGCTCCAGTTCTTCCAAAATCTCATTGACCAAACCCCTTGGAATATTTGCAATATTAGAAGAAAAGGGCTCAGCAATAGATACAGTAACTTTGAAACAAGATGATGAGCTTTGATGTGGTTTACAAATTACCTAAGATAAATATTATAAAATCTGTAGTTACAAATCAAAACAAACCACAAAGATTTTTTCCGCACACATGATGTACTTATAAAATTTCTTCTTTTAAATTTTATGATTCCTTTAACTACACACACAAAGTCATTATAGATCAATATTAAATAAAATAACACAATTTTTCAAAGCCCACATTTTTTTAGTTCCAGTATAGTTATCAGTGTTCTATTAGTTTCTGGTGTACAATATAGTGATTCAACAATTCCATATACCACTCAGTGCTCATCAAGATAAGTGTTAATCCTCTCCACCTATTTCACCCATCCCTCCACCCAACTTCCCTCTGGTAACCATCTGTTTGTTCTGTTTGTTCTGTATAGTTGAGAGTTTTTTTGTTTGTCCCTTTTGTTTTCTTTGTTTTCTCTCTCTCTCTCTATTTTAGTTTTTATTTATTTTGAGAGAGACAGAGGGAGAATACATGAGAGCAGGGGAGGAGGGAGGGAAGGAGGGGGGGAGAGAGAGAGAGAGAGAGAGAGAGAGAGAGAGAGAGAGAGAGAATCCTAAGCAGGCTCTGCACTGTCAGCGCAAAGCCTGACTGACGTGGGGCTCAATCTCATGAACCATGAGATCATGACCTGAGATGAAATCAAGAATCAGACACTTAACTGACTGAGCTACCCAGGCGCCCTTCTCTTATTTTCTTTATTAAATTCCACACGGGAGTGAAATCATACAGTATTTGTTTTTCTCTGGCTTATTTCACTTAGCATTATACTCTCTAGATCCATCCATGTTGTTGCAAATGGCAAGATTTCATTCTTTTTTTTTTTTGTGGCTTCATAATATTCTATTACGCACACACACACCCACACATTGTCTTTATCCACTTATCTGTCACTGCACACTTGAGCTGCTTACATAATTTGGCTATTGTGAACAATTCTGCAATAAACACAGGGGTGAATTTATCCTTTTGAAGTAGCGTTTTTGTATTCTTTGAATAAATACCCTGTAGTATGAATACTGGATCACTATTTCTATTTTTAGTTTTTTGAGGAACCTCCATACTGTCTTCCAATGGCTGTACCAGTTTGCATTCCCACCAACAGTGCAAAAGGATTCCTCTTTCTCCACATTTTCATCAACACTGTTGTTTCCTGTTTCTGATTTTAGCCATTCTCAAAGGTGTGAGGTAATATCTCATTGTATATCTCTGATGATGAGTGATGAATATCTTTTCATGTTTTCACGTCTGTTGGCCATCTGAATGTCTTCTTTGGAGAAATGTCTGTTCATGTCTTGTGCCCATTTTATAACTGCATTATTTGCTTTTTGAGTGGTGACTTTTATAAGTTCTTTATATATTTTAGATACTAACCCTTTAGCAGAAATGTCATTTGCAAATATCTTCTCCCATTCATTAGGTTATCTTTTAGTTTTTTTGCTTGTTTCTTTCACTGTACAGAAGCTTTTTATTTTGGTCAAGTCCCAATAGTTTATTTTTGCTATTGTTTCCCTTGGCTCAAGAGACCTATCTAGAAAAATGTTACTATGCCTGATGTCAGAGAAATTACTGCCTGTGCTCTGTTCTAGGATTTTTATGGTTTCAGATCTAACATTTAGGTCTTTAATTCATTCTGAGTTTATTTTTGTGTATGGTGTGAAAAGAGGTCCAGTTTCATCCTTTGGCATGTTGCTGTCCAGTTTTCCTAGCACAATTTGTTGAAGAGACAATCTTTTTCTCATTGCATATTCTTGCCTCCTTTGTCAAAGATTAATTGACCGTATAGTTTATTTTGGGGTTTTCTATTATATTCCATTGATCTATGTGTCTGTTTTTGTGCCAATACCATACTGTTTTGATTACTACCACTTTATAAAGTATATTTTGGAATCTTGGATTATGATACCTACAGTTTTGTTCTTCTTTTTCAAGATTTTTTTGGCTATCCAAAGCCAATCGAATTTATAGTTCTGTACAAATTTTTGGATGACTTATTCTAGTTCTGCGAAAAATGCTATTGGTATTTTGATAGAGATTGCATTAAATCTGTAGATTACTTTTGGGTAGTGTGGACATTTTAACAATATTTGTTCTCCCAATCGATAAACATGGAATATCTTTCCATTTTTTGTGTCATCTTCAATTTCTTTAATCATTGTTTTCTAGTTTTCAGATTACAGGTCTTTCACCTTCTTGGTTAAGTTTATTCCTGGGTATTTTCTTATTTTTGGTGCAACTGTAAATGAAACTGTTTTCTTAATTTCTCTGCTACTTCAGTATTAGTGTATAGAAAAGCAACACATTTCTGTATACTGATTTTGTATCCTGAAACTTTGCTGAACAATCAGTTCTAGTATTTTGGTGGAATCTTCAGGATTTTCTGTATATAGTATCAAGTCATAAAGTTTTACTTCTTTCTTACCAATCTGGATGTTTGTTATTTCTTTTTGTTGTCTGATTGCTGTGGCTAGGACTGCCAGTAATATGTTGAATAAAAGTGGTGAGAGTGGACATTCATGTCTTGTTCCTGACCTTAGGGGAAAAAGCTCTGTTTTTCACCAGTGAATATGATGTTAGCTCTGGATTTTTCATATATAGTTTTTATTGTGTTGAAGTATGTTCCCTCTAAACTTACTTTGTTGAGGGTTTTTATCATGAATGGATATCCTTTGTCTTACTGATGTTATGTACCACATTAATTGATTTGTGAATACTCAATAACACATCCTAGGAATGAATCCCACTTCGTTGTGGTAATATTTTTAATGTATTGTTGGACTCAGTTTGCTAATATTTGGTGAGGATTTTTGCATCCATGTTCATCAGAGATATTGGCCTGTAGTGCTCTCTCTCTCTCTCTTTAAATTTTTTAAAAGTTTATTTATTTATTTTGAGAGAGACAGACAGCATGAGCAGGGAAGGGGCAGAGAGAGAGAGGGTGAGAGAGAGAATCACAAGTAGGCTCTGCACTGTTGGCATAGAGCCCGATGTGGGGCTTGAACTCATGAAATTGTGAGACCATGACTTGAGTCGAAACTGAGAGTCAGATACAGCTGACTGAGCCACCCAGGTGCCCCCCCCCCTTTTTTGGTATTGTTTTGGTATCTGGTTTTGGTATCAGAGTAATGCTGGCCTCCTATAGAATGAATTTGAAAGCGTTCCTTCCTCTTCTTCTTTTTTTTGGGGGGGCGGGGATAGTTTGAGCAGAATATGTATTGTCTCTTTAAATGTTTAGTGGAATTCACCTTTGAAGCCCTCTGGTCTTGGACTTTTGTTTGTTGGGAGTTTTTTTGATTACCAATTCAATTTCATTGCTGATAATTGTTCTGTTCAAATTTTCTGTTTCTTCCTGCTTCAGCTTTGGTAGGTTATATATTTCTAGGAATTGATCTACTTCTTCTAGGTTGTTCAATTTTTTGGCATATAACTTTCCATAATATTCTTAGCATCTTTTGTATTTGTGGTGTTAGTTGTTATTTCTCCTTTTCTATTTCTGATTTTGAGTTCTCTCTGTCTCTTTTGATGAGCTGGCTGAAGGTGTATCAATTTTGTTTACCTTTTCCAAGAACCAACTCCTGGTTTCATAGATCCCTTTTATTGTTTTTTTGTTTTTGTTTTTTTTTTTTTTAGTTTCTGTTTCATTTATTCTGCTCTAATCTTTACTAACTCCTGCATTCTACTTGCTTGGGGTTTTGTTTATTCCTTGTCTAGATCATTTAGGTGTAAGGTTAGGTTGTTTGAGATTTTTCTTGCTTCTTGAGGTGGACTTGTATTGCTATAAACTTCTTAGAACAGCTTTTGCTTCATCCCAAAGATTTTGGATGCTGGTGTTTTCAATTTCATTTGTCTCCATGTAATTTTTTATTTCCTCTTTGATTTCTTGGCTAACCCATCATTGTTTAGTAGCATGTTATTTAACCTTCAGATATTTGTGGTCTTTTTAGATTCTTTCTTGTGGTTGATTTCTAGTTTCACAGCATTGTGGTTGGGAAAAGATGGTATGACTTTGGAATTTCTGAGACTTGTTTTGTGGCCTAACATGTGTGATCTATTCTGGATAATGTTCCATGTGCATTTGAAAAGAATGTGTATTCCACGGTTTTAGGTTGGAATGTTCTGAATATATCTGTTAGATCCACCTGGTCCAATGTATCATTCAAAGCTACAGTTTCTTTTTTGATTTTGTCTGGTAATCTATACATTAATGTAAGTGGAGTGTTAATTATAATATTACTATCAATTACTTCCTTTATTTTTGTTATTAGCTGTTTAATGTATTTGGATGCTCCCATTTTGAGTGCATAAATATTCATAATTCTTATATCTTCTTGGTGGATTGTTTCCTTTATGATTATGTAGTGTCCTTTGTCTCACTACAGTCTTTGTTTTAAAGTCTATTTTGTCTGATATAAGTATTGCTACCTGATTTATTTTCACTTCCAGTTGCATGATAAATGCATTTATGTCCCTTCACTTTTATCTGCACGTGTCTTTAGGTCTGAAATGAGTCTCTTGTAGACAGCATACGGATGGGTCTTGCTTTTTATTCCATTTTGTCACCCTATGTATTTTTATTGGAGAATTTAGTTTTTTAACATTCAAAGTAATTATTGAAACTGGACCACTTTCTTATACCATACACCAAAATAAATTCAAAATGGATTAAAGACCTAAATGTGAGATCTAAAACTATAAAAATCCTAGAGGAGAATATAAGCAGTAATCTCTTTAACATTAGCCATAGCAACTTCTTTCTAGATATGTCTCCTCAGCCAAGGGAAACAAAGGCAAAAATAAACTATTGGGATTTCATCAAAATAAAAAGCTTCTGCACAGTGAAGGAAACAAGCAACAAAACTAAAAGGCAACATACTGAATGACAGAAGATAATTGCAAATGACATATCAAATAAAGGGTTAGTATCCAAAATAAAGAACTTACAAAACTCAACACCCCAAAACTGAATTATCCAATTAAAAAATAGGCAGAAGACATGAACAAACATTTCTCCAAAAAAGACATTCAGATGGCCAATCGATACATGAAAAGATGCTCAGCATCACTGATAATCAGGGATATACAAATCAAAATTACAAGAAGATATCCCCTCACACCTGTCAGAATGGCTAAAATCAGCATTACAAAAAACAACAGGTGTTGGTAAAAGATGCAGAGAAAGGGGAACCCTCTTGCACTGCTGGTGGGAAAGCAAACTGGAGCAGCCACTCTGGAAAACAGTATGGAGTTTCCTCAAAAAGTTAAAAATAGAACTACTCTATGAACTCTATGATCCAGAAATTGTACTGCTAGATATTTACCCAAAAATACAAAAATACTAATTCAAAGGGATACATGCACCCCAAGGTTTATAGCAGCATTATCTACAATAGCCAAACTATGGAAACAGTGTCCATCAATTGATGAATGGATAAAGAAGGCGTGGTATATATACACAATGGCCTGTTATTCATAAAAAAAAAAAAATCTTGCCATTTGCAATGACATGGATAAAGCTAGAGAGTATTATGCTAAGTGAAATAGGTCAGTCAGAGAAAGACAAATACCACATGATTTCACTCATTTATGGAATTTAAGAAACAAAACAAATGAGCAAAGGGGGAAAAAAAGAGAGGGAGACAAACCAAGAAACAGACTCTTGACTAGAGAACAAATTGATGGTGACCAGAGGGGAGATTGGTGGGGGGATGGGTTAAATAGGTGATGGGGATTAAGGAGTGCACTTGTGATGAGCATTGGGTGTTGTATGGAAATGTTGAATCACTATATTGTGTACCTGAAACTAACATTACACTGTATGTTAACTAACTGGAATTTAAATAAAAACTTTAGGGGCACCTGAGTGGTTTAGTTGGTTAAGCATCCAATTCTTAATTTTGATTCAGGTCATGATCTTGTGGTTCGTGAGTTTGGTCCTGTATTGGGCTCCGTGCTGACAGTGCAGAGCCTGCTTGGGATTCTCTCTTTCTCCCTCTCTCTCTGCTCCTTGCCTGCTTGCTTGCTCTCCCTCTCAAAATAAATAAATAAACCTTAAAAAAAAAAGTTAAAGATTCTCTAAGCTTACTGATAGTGACTATACATGCTTTATATACAGATGTTTAAAAATCAACCATAATCCTATCAACAAAGGTAAACAACCACCATTAACCTTTTCCAGCTTCATTCTACATACTTCTATAAGTTACATAATTGGATCGCACTGCATATCTAGTTCTATAATCTTTTATCTTACATACACATTGAGCACTTTCCTAAATCACTAAAAGTTTTTTGTTAATATAAGTTTTACAACTACATAATATCCTATCTTATATCATCCTTTATTTGAACAGCATGCTATTATTAAAGTTTTATGGTATTCCCAATTTTTAATTTTATAAATATCACTTTGATCCCTCAATATATAAATCTTTTTCTGCATTTCTGATTTCTGTAGAATAAATTTCTAGCAATGAACTTTTTCATTTTCATTTTTATTTATTTTTCTGTAGGGGGGGTCTATTTATTTATTTTTATTTTTTCTAGCTTTATTGAAGTAACTGAAATATAATGGGTGAACTATTTTAAAATTCTTAATATATTTTGGCAAACTATTTTCTTTCTTTTCTTTTTTTTTTTTAACGTCTTTATTTATTTTTGAGAGAGAGAGAGACAGAGCATGAGCAGGGGAGGGGCAGAGAGAGAGGGAGACACAGAATCCAAAACAGGCTCCAGGCTCCCAGCTGTCAGCACAGAGCCCGACACGGGACTCGAACTCACGGACTGTGAGATCATGACCTGAGCTGACGTCGGACGCTTAGCCGACTGAGCCACCCAAACGCCCTTTGGCAAACTATTTTCTACAAAGGTTATAAAACAGTTTCCTTAATTTGTGGAGCACTTTGTAACCAAGATTGAAGATATGCCAGATTTCCTTCCAATCATATGTTTCCAAATTTTTTCCTTGTTATTGTGTGAATCTGTAGCAGGCAGAATAATGGCCCTCAAAGATATCCATGCCTTTATCCTGGGAATCTGTGAATATATGACTTTACATGGTAAAAGGGACTTTGCAGATGTGATTAAGGTTAAGGAATTGAGATGGGAAAGTTATCCTAAATTACCAAGTTAGGCCCATTCTAATCACAAGTCTTAAAAGACATGCACCTTTCCAACCTGCAAAGAACCAGAGAGATACAGTCTGAGAAAGACTTTGAAGTTGGATGAAGGAGACAAGTCATGGAATGCAGGCAGCTCCTAGAGGCTGGAAAAGGCAAGGAAACAGATTCTCCCCTAAAGCCTCCAGAAGGGAACGCAGCCTTGCCTACATCTTCATTTTAGTTTACTGGGCCCATGTTAGATTTTTTTCTATAGAATTGTGAGATAATACATTTGTATTGCTTAAGCCACCAAACTTATGGTGAATTGTTGCAGCAGCAATAGAAAACTAATAGAGCATCTAAAGAAAAAGACTCAGAGAATGAGGTCCGTAGGAATAATTTATTGTGACTTCAGAACAAGGAGCATCATATAGCACTGTTGATACCTCAATCCAAGTAAGATTAAAGAAGCAAAGGCAGACAAAACAACGTCTGAATTGTGCAGCACTACCTTAAAAAGGTCCCAAGAGCTAGCTTCACTGCCACATTATTCAAAGAATTAGAATCTGCCAATACGCTATTCTGCTTTTCCCTGTGTTCTCCCCATTTTCTTCCTATCTTTCTAATGATTAAAGGTCTTTGGCAAACCCCTAGCAGATTCTAAAGCAACCTATCTGTGATCCTGCTTGCTACTTTTGGAGTGGAAAAGACAGCAAATAATCAATGGATTGCATGTAAAACCTTAGAACTTGATAGCATTTCTAGGTAATTTTAAAGATCTTTAAAGGTTTTATAGAGGGTCTATCATGAAGTGTTGTGAGAAAAGCCAAGCCAAGCATATGCTAAAATACCATCCTCTTTACTTCAGTCAGAAATGCCCTGCTTTAATGTGATGTGTGTATCAGGCTTCCACATAACTTGACTAAAAAAATTCCAAACTTACGCTACCAATATATATATATTTAAGATAATGATATAGTACTACCTCCTCTTATTTTATCTACATGAAAAAGAGAAGTCATGAAAGTTCCAGGGAAAAGCTACACAAAATCTGGAGATAAGCAAACCTCAAAGAACACTAAAAACAGAACATTATTGAAAAATAAATCCCACGTTTCTATTATTATTTTTTTTGTAGTCTCTATGATTGAAAATATGCCATTCTTTATCTGTAAAAATACCACTAACTTACTTTTCCATAGAACATAGAATTGAATTGTTTTCAGGTAGTGTGCAGTGTAATGAATTTCAAACACAAATTTTTCTTGTGACCAAAACAGCAGATTTGAAATATCTGAGGCAAGGATACCATTTGTGATTATAGATATTAATGTCTAAACAAGGATAATTAATCTCTAAGGGAATCAAACTTATGACATCAAATATGCCACAATATTTAACCTATAAAATAGACTTAAAAAAGCAAAATCTTACCAGATGAAGTGTTGGAAATTGATGCATTATACTAAAAGGGTATCTTTTCATAGGAAGAAATTTCAAATTTTACCAATAGTTTTCTGATCCACTGTTTCTGTCCTAATCTAATTAACCTCATAATTCAGATAAATGAAGATTAAACAGAAATGATGGGAAAAGGGGGCCCAAGTCTGTTACAGCCTAAATTACTAATTTTAAAGAAATGCACTTTTGAGGGGCACCTGGGTGGCTCAGTCAGTTAAGCATCTGATTTGGGATCAGGTCATGATCTCACGGTTCGTGAGTTCAAGCCCCACGTCAGGCTCTGTGCTGACAGCTCAGAGCCTGGAGTCTGCTTCAGATTCTGTGTCTCCCTCTACCTGCCCCTTCCCCACTTGCGCACTTTCTCTCCCCAAAATAAATAAACATTAAAAAAAAAAAAGAAATTCACTTTTGTTATTTAAGCAACTGAAACGAAGCTAATAAATATTGTCTGATACAGTAGAT
Source organism: Herpailurus yagouaroundi (assembly GCF_014898765.1). Taxonomy (NCBI): domain Eukaryota; kingdom Metazoa; phylum Chordata; class Mammalia; order Carnivora; family Felidae; genus Herpailurus; species Herpailurus yagouaroundi. The sequence continues at coordinate 9,864,890 of NW_024412426.1, forward strand.
TCCATTTAATGATTAACTGTGCACAGGTAAATGGATGCTAATATCCCCTTTTCTTTTTATTTATATTTTAATTTTTTTTATGTTTGTTTATTTTTTAGAAAGATAGTGTGTGAGCAGGGGAGGGGCAGAGAGAGGGAGACACAGAATTTGAAACAGGCTCCAGGCTCTGAGCTGTCAGCACAGAGCCCGATGCGGGGCTCGAACATACAAACTGTGAGGTCATGACCTGAGCTGAAGTTGGACGCTTAACCAACTGAGCCACCCAGGCACCCCAACTTCTTTTTACGCTATTAATTTGCTTAGAAACTTAAAATGGACACAATCTTTGTCAATCTCTGTTTAAGTATCAAAGCAACAAATTAGTAAGGTCATATTTTCATCATAAAAAGAACTGATAATTTCACTCAAAAGAACAAAGATCAGGTAAAAATTATTTACCTCAACCAGTATACCAACAAAAGGGATAGAAGCTTCTTCATATTTCACAAAGAATAACTCAGGATTAGTCTTCCAGACTCCAAGCCATTTGTCTTTCAACTTTAATTTTTCTGACAGATATTTACTCATAGCCCCATCAGCATCTTCTGCCTAGCAAAAGAAAAAAATATATATGTAGAAGGATATGTATAAATATTTTTACTGATTTCTATTTAAATATGGGACCAATATACCCTTAAATAACTTTAAAAACCTGGAAAGTCATAGATTTTAACTGAATTTATGTTTACTGGAAATATCATAAACATTAAAACCTTAAAAAGATCTATTCACTCAATAGAGTCATTCAGTGCTGAGACATCTACTTGTTATTTATATTTAAGTAATTTGTTTTATTAATCCACTGAGGAGGAAGAACTGCAATTATACCCTTAAAATAGTAATTATCATATTAAAAACAGCAATTATTTTTTGAACTTTAGAGATATAATAACCTATTTAAAACATATTCATACATAAAAATTTAAGACAGCACTCCACTCTATAAACAAGCATATTAAGCATTCAATAAATGCTGCCCATTTGATTTTTTAAATTTCAATTCAGCTACCTCAACTACTGTGAAACTCAGTCATTACACCTCTGATTAATGACACAATAATTTATATATATAAACGTTTTTCAACTGCCTTTCAGAGACTTCATCTTCTCCAACCCTCAGTATCAGATATAATTAGGCCATTAATAGTGTCCTAGTTTTATCGTAATGGTGTTTTTATTTTTTTGTTTAAAATTTTTCTTAATGTTTATTTACTTTTGAGAGAGAGAGAGAGACAGAGCGCAAGTGGGGGCAGAACAGAGAAAGAGGGAGACACAGAATCTGACAGAGCCCGACATGGGACTCGAACTCGTGAACTCGGACATCATGACCTGAGCCCAAGTCGGATGCTTAACCGACTGAGCCATCCAGGTGCCCCGCGGCCCCCACAGGTTCTTTACCTGCCCCATCCGTTGGAAATTAAGTTTCTATTTTTCAATTCTGATTATTATCGGTGCAATGAATATCTTTGTACACAAAATCTCTTGCTATAACTTAAAAAACAACAACAAAATAAGTTAGAATCATATTTGCTCTAGTCAGTGTTGCCAGGTACCGACGGATCTTGGATCCGAAACATCATTCCACATCGCAGACTCACGTCTGGGAACCGCGAAGTGTAGACCTGTTCAGTCCGGGAGCCACAAAGTGTCGACACGTTCAGTACTGTCCGGTGGAAGTCAAGGCTAAGTCATCGTATCTCAAATCGTCAAATGGGAAAACGTAAGCTGTAAACCTGGGCACCGGTGAGGCCTATCGATCTCCGGGTGTTGGAAGCTCCCAGAAAGCTGGGAAGCGCTCCACCGCGCCGCCCCCCTAATCGATGATGGCCTTTGGGACGGAACTGCTAACGGCAACGCGCTGGGGCCGGGCCGGGTGCCCCGGGGAAGGCGGAGGCCCCGCCGACGCCGAGTCACCTGAACTCTGGGAACCGCAGGCTCTGTCGGTGCCCCGCGGGGAGGACCCCGCTTCCTCGCGCCGGCCTCTCACCTTACAGCCCTGAAGCACCTCGTCGCAGTAGAGCGCCACCTTCTCGTCGCGCCACATCCCCCTCATGGGGAACATGCAGACTGGGGGCAACGGCCGCGCCTCCTCTTCATCCTCCTCCGGCACCGACAGGAGGGGCTCCTCCTCCTCCTCCCCCGCCTCGGCCCCCTCGGCCCGGCCCTGGGCGTGAGAGGCCGGCAGGAGCTGCAGCCGCCTCCGGGCCGCCTCCCGGCCCGCCTTCCCCTTCACTGGGCGCGGGGACGCCACCACCGACCGCACCCGGGATGCGGCGCTCTTCAGGGTCCCTACCGCCCCGGTGGGCGCGGACACCCCTTTCTCGCCTCGCCTGTCGGGGCTGGCGGTCCGGACGGAGTCCTCCGGCCCGGGAGCCCTAGCCCCCGACGCCATCTCCCCACACCGCAAGGGCCGGCTGCGGCCGTTGGCCGCTTTTCCCGCCCGGAGCCCGCTGGCCAATGGGCCGGCAGCACCTGCGGAGCCCGCAACGAGCGCAGGGACCTCGAGCGGCGCCAGGCAGGGGTGAGTGAGGTGGGGGATGGGGTGTTCGGGTGGGGTGGGGACTGGGGGGGCGCGGCTCGGGGCGGGAGCGGGGTGGGGGGGCGCGCGGGGTGCTGCGGGGCGGGGCCGAGGTGGAGCGTGAGGCACTCGTCGCGGCGCCCCCGCTAGATGGCGCCCCCACTCATAATGCTCCCCCTATTCCGCGTCGCCGTTCCCCGTGGAACCACCCGGTGACAGAATTCTCTCCGCAGGGCCCTCCTACGTCTTCAGGGTGCTTGTGAGTCACCCCCCCCCCCAGGTCATCAGGACCTAACTAATACACCTCCTACCACCGCACACACGCGTGTCTGTGCAAACACAACCAGAAAGAAAATTTAGTTTTTACCCTGGAGACCATAGTACCTGTGCTCATAACCAAAGGACACTCAAGTGACAAATCCAGAGACCTAGATTTTACCCTATCTAGTCACACGGGTCCCAAAAGAAAGCTTGCTTTACATTTTGAACAAGACACTCATTTTCTGTCGCAAAGGATAGGTTAGTCTATTTTCATGTCTCTGCTGTGCTGCTCAAAATTCTCATAAACGATTATTTTATGTAACCGTTCAACTAGACTCAAATTTCCAGCTGGAAATTTTGCTGTGTGCAAACTACAAATACCCTCACAGTCGAGGTCTGCTCAAGATAACGCATTTTGGAGAAGAACAGAGACCACTGGTTTCTGTTACATTACTGTTAAAAGTACATGGATCCAGTTGGAATACCTTCTGTTTACACTCTAGCCCTCAAGTACTGTGCTAGGGCCAACAGCTCCCACAAAGAACAGCATTGGGAAAACACCTGCCTTCCTTCACACTTATCTGGAAGGACACTGTGTTAAGTTTGGAGTTTATTTTGAGGAAAATATTAGTATTCATGTTACTGTAGTTCAGGGAGTAATTACAACATTTATCATGTTTTGACTCTAAGTTTATTCCTTTTCTCAGGAGTCTTGGATTTTGTTTAAAATTGTACCTAGCCACAGATTTCACTCACCACAAGTAAAAACTAGATATGCTAGCATTTCTTCAAAAACTTCCAAAACAAAACCCTCCAAAAACAAAAACAAACCAAAAAAACCCAAAAAACAAAAACCACACACCACAAGCAAAGATTTGTAGAAACCTACTATGTGCCAGGCAATGTATAGATGCCAAAGATAGAAATAAAAGAATTCCCATCCTCACAATCTTTTTTTATTAAAAATTGTTTTTTAAATGTTTGTTTTTGAGAGAGAGAGACAGAGTGCGAGTAGGGGGAGGGGCAGAGAGAGAGGGAGACACAGAATCGGAAGCAGGCTCCAGGCTCTGAGCTGTCAGCACAGAGCCCGATGCAGGGCTCGAACTCATGAACCGTGAGACCATGACCTGAGCCAAAGTCCGAAGCTTAACTGACTGAGCCACCCAGGTGCCCCTCTCCTCCCCTTTAAGGCCTTTTTCTTGCCAATAAAATGGTGAGTAACAGTTTGTGGTGGAGTTTTGCTGCTGAGGTAGTGCCTGAGGCACACCCCATCAAGGTTGAATCAGCACCTGCCTTCCTACAGCAGTTAAAACAATTCTCACATTTTATTAGTGCTTCTAACTAGCAGGGCTTTGGGTGGTACATGAGGCCTGCTCTATTCTCTGTCTTGGGAGGTAAAAACTCATTTCCCCTCTTTTTCTTTGGAGGCTTTCCCTTGAATTGGCTTTTCCTTCCCACTGAAGTGTTGGTTGTCGATCGGGGCCCCAGCTGGAAAGGGCAGGCTGCTGCCAGGCGTGTGTGGGCTCAGGACTATCTAAGAGGTACAAGAGAATCTGTGGTGCCTGCATACGTGGGCTAGCGTCCACACCGGGTTTCATGGCCAGAACCTCTGGTCTTGTTTCTTACAAAGACCTGGCTATGGCAGGGGGGTGCCTGGCTATGGCAAAATTGAACTTGAGAAATCTAAGGTCCTGGACATCTTTCTTTATCTCTTGTTTCCAAGGATCTGACCAGTAGCCATTGTTCTATCTTGCTTCACTTCAAATGTCCTTCCTGCTTGTCTCAACCTGTCAAAATTCTCCTAGGCCAGATTCCAATACATATCTCTCTTCAGAACTAGCATTTTTCTCCTCTGTGCCTCTCAGAGTACTTTCTGCAGTATTAGACACACTGAAAACACTTCATGTACAGGGACATATTTTTTATCCCCGATACTTAGCACAGTCCTTGCACATAACTAGTAAAAGTTTTAAGAAGTGTCCTACTACGGGAGTGTAAGAAATATTTTTTCCAACATCTGAGTTGAAATGTGTATATGTTTTCTCCTCCCCTAAGATGTTACTTCCTTGATACCCACTCAGGATCAGGTTCTACTCATCTTTACGTCCGCTGCGGGACTTACATAGCATGTGGGTTAAATTCTACAGATTAATGTGAATATTCACAGGCTGTTAACTGTCTTTGTGTTGGGCTGTGTGGGGGAGCTCTAGGTTAAATCCACAGGCTGTCTCCAGTATACAAATGATCTAAGTTACAAAAGCTTTGGGGCGCCTGGGTGGCTCAGTTGGTTAAGCGTCCCACTCTTGATTTGAGCTCAGGTCATGTTGGAGCCCAGCCTCAGGCTCAGCACTGACAGTGTGGAGCCTTCTTGGGATTCTCTGTCTCCCTTTCTCTCTGCCCCTCCCCAACTCACATGTTTGCATGTACATGCTTGCTCACTGGCTCTCTCTCAAAACAAACTTAAAAAGATAAATTACAAAAGCTTATTTTAAAATCAGAACTCATTATTGTCTATCAGAAAAATGTTTCTTATCAAACCTTCTTCTCTTCCTAGGTCACTATGAAGCAGAAAGTAGGCTTATAAATTCTTATAATCTTTCAGTCCCTGAACAGTAACCCTTTGAGATCTTTTTTTCTTTTTTGCTCTCAGTGGGAAAGAACAAAGCACTGATAAATAATAATAACAGCTGGCCGTAGGCAAAACAAAAATAGATAAGACTCACTGACATCTCAGAGATCCACCCAGGTTCAGAGTTCCCTTGATGTTTCATTATTATCTAGAGTAGGGACTTGGCGTCAGTAGAACAGATCTACTTGATAGAAGTACAGAGATGTAGTAGGGCCTGGAGTGTAATAAAACCAGCTCTGGGACTGGGGAGATGTACTGGAGAGACATCAGAGACCTGGTGGATTCACCTTCCTTTCCTCCTGGTGATGATCAACATGAATTCAGGGGACGGGCTGGGACCAGAATTAAGAGGGACTGGGGCAGCAAAGAGAAAAGAAAAGAACACTTTTTTTTTTCATGTTATAGTTATGTATTATTGCTCATCCACTTTGGGCTGGCATTAGGTGCTGGGGATATAGCAAAAAACATAAAAATCTCTGAGCTTGCATTCTGAATGGGGAGATAAAAAATAAACAATTTTTTAAAGTAAAATTCCCAAGAGAAACAAAACATGTCCACACAAAAACGTGCACAAGAATGTTCAGAGCAGCATTATTACAATACTCAAAAACTGAACAGAACTCAAGTGTCCATCAGTTGATAAACAGAAAAAGCAAATATGGTGTAATCCACACAATGAAATATTATTTGGCCATTAAAAGGGATGAAGTACTAAAAACAAAAAGAAGAAGAAGAAGAAATGAAGAACTGATACACACAACGTGGAAGAACCTCGAAAACATGCTGAGTGAATGAAGTCAGTCACAAAAGCCCACAGAACATATGATTCCATTTGTATGAAATGTCCTGAATAGGTAAATCTGTAAGGACAGAAGCAGACTAGTGATTGCCTTGGACTAGGGGCAGTGGGATGGTTTGAGGGGAGATGGGAACTGATTGCTAACGGGTCCAGGAGTTCTTTTGGGGGTGATGAGAACGTACTACAATTGATTGTAATGAAAATTGTACAACTTTGAGAATACACTAAAAACCATTGAGTTGCATGTGTTAAATAGGTGAATTGTATGGTATGTGAATTAAAGGCAATTTGGAAAAGTAAAATGTATAGAGGTAAGTGCTATGAGAATGATAAAAATATATGGCAGGGAGCAGAGATGCGGGAGTTTGTGAGGGTAGGGCTGGGGATACAATTTTCACAGAGTTGAGAGGGGAGGTCTCACTCGTAGGTGGCATTTGAGTAAGGATCTAAAGGAGGTCAAGAGGAAAATCTTGGACTTTGGTAGTTGCAAGGGAAAGAAAGTTTTTTCCATCACCCAGTTATTTCCGGAGGGCAATTCAGGTATGTGGAACACAGGTAAATAAGGAGTAACTACAGTTTTTGAAAGTCCATAATACTACTAACGTATTATCTTCATGTTTCCTTACACGATAAGCATCTAAATAGGGCTGACGTTGGTCAGAAAACACTAACTGGGTACATCGGGGGATTCAGGAATTTTCGAAGTTTTGTATGACAGAGATTGTTTTTTATCGTTTTGGATAGGATTCTGTGAAATGCTGTTGTATTTATTTGTTTTTCCATTTGTTTTTCTCGATTGAATAAACAAATAAATATTAATAAGCACTTCATTCAGCAATTTATTCCCAACTACTTTAAATTTTCCTTTCTTAGGACACTAACAGTTCCCTCTTCCTTAACTCTGTGACCTTAACTTTGAGAACAAATACTCTGATGGGACCCCCCTACGTGAGCGCAGCTCTTTTGGAAGGCATGTAACTCCTCATTTTTGGCCAGAAGAGGGCACTAGAGAGCTTTTGGGCTGTTTGAGAGCCCCAATCCCAAAGGGCTAGGTGGAGCCTAAAGTGATCCTTTAGCCCAGCCAGCTCCAGCCCTGACTCAGAAGCAGACTGCACACCACTTTGCTGGAGGACAAGCTCAGACACATTTCTCTAATGTCTCACACTTCTTTAACCACACACGTGATGTTCTGCTACATCTTCAAGCTTTGGCAGTGTGTACTAACTCCCTGATACTTGTTTTGTGCTCTTTTGTTTTTAGCTCTTTTTGAGGGAAATTCAAGGTTGTAATTTAATTTTACATTAATCACACACACACAAAAGAATCACCAGACATGTTTCATGGCACATGGCTTCCACTAAAGAGAGGCAATACAGGATATGGACAAGGAATAGCCTAAAACCACTGACAATACCTTCCCTGGTACAAAGCTAATGGCCCAAACTTGCCTTAATAATGCTCAGAAGTCTTACATTTCAATCTAACAGTAAAGGACACTAAGAATGACAATGACAATAGCTAATTAGCCTGTATTTTGAAAAGTACATAGATATTTAATAGTAGGGCAAATATTTTAAATTGATGATGGCCAGTGTAAGATACTCATTCTCAACCACTGTTGACAGGAGTAGATATTGTTAAAGACATTCAGGAAGGCAATTTGACAAAATCTTTCAAAATGTTCAATGTGTCTAACTTCAGTCCAGCAATGCCATCTTTAGACATCAGTTGCCCAGAAATGCTGGTATATGTGCATAAAGGTATATGTAATAATTATAGTGATGATAATAACATTTAGCACTTAATAGGTGCCAGACAGGTTGAAGAACTCTACATATATTGACTAATGTCATTCTAAAAATAGCCCAGCGATCCTCACTTCATGATGAGGAAACAGGGAGAGAGGTTAAGTAACAGCCATGAGTGGTGGAGCCAGGATTCAAATACAGGCAGTCTGACTGAAGAGTTTATGCTCTTAATCAAGACACTATGCAGTACAGGGTATTTACTGTAGCATTGCTTATAATACAATAAAACTGGAAATGATCTACCTACGTCTGGTGGAATGCCTAAACCACTGATGATACATCCATTTTATCCAAATGAGGCCAATCTAGATGCCCTGACTTAGAAAGAGCCCCAAAGGCATATGGTAGGGAAAATGGGCAGGGAGGGAAGCAATTCTCAGACTAATGCATATAATATGATCCCATTTGTGGTTTTTTAAATTTCATATTTGTATTTGGACATATATACAAGCATAGAAAAAGGATGGAAAGACCTACAGACGTCAAACTGTGCTAACTGTAAGGAGGACAGTGGTTTTGAGGATGGGGGTGTTTGCAAACGGGAAATTTCACGTTTTACCCTGTGTAGTTCTGAATTACTTAAATGTTTAAAAATAAACTATATTTATACACTATAGGAATACCCTTTCAAAGAGGGAAAATGATGTGGTGTAACAATAGAAGGTAATCTTAGCAAGCCGTCCAATCCACCCCTTCACGTCACAAATGAGGAAGCTGAAGTCTTAAGAGGTACAATGGAGCGTGTGCTGTTATGTGTGCAGTGGCTAAGCTAAGCTATCGAGGCTGCCAGCTTGACTCCTGCCCCAGGGTTCTTTGCGTTGCACCATTTTGCCTTTACCCTGATAAAACGTCTGAAAATGATATGCACTGTCTTTAAAAAAAAATTTTTTTTTAACGTTTATTTATTTTTGAGAGACAGGCATGAGCAGGAGAGGGGCAGAGAGAGGGAGACACAGAATCCAAAGCAGGCTTCGAGCTCTGAGCTGTCAGCACAGAGCCTGATGTGGGGCTTGAACCCACAAACCGTGAGATCGTGACCTGAGCCGAAGTCAGACGCTTAACCAACTGAGCCACTCAGGTGCCCCTGTTATACACTCTCTTAATGTGATTTTACAGTTATGTTTTATCTCAGAGATTTGTAATCATCTGGTCTTTAAAAAGTTTCAGAAGGTATATAATGTCAGTCATTAGATCAATGAATATTTATTAAATCAAATAATTAGATATTACTAATTAGATGCTTTTTGTTACATGCCAGGCACTGCTGTGATGCCTGAAAATACAATGTTGATCAAGAAAAAAAAAAAGAAAAGGTGTCGCCCTCACGAATTATGGAAACATGTTCACCACATAACCATATATGAAAAACCCCCAAAACATGAAGCTGTATATGCTGGAAGAAAATGCACAAAATTGTTAAAGGCATTGTCTTAGGAGTGTTAGGGTGTTTTATGTGGTTCTTTACAGATTTCCATGTTTTATTTTTTCCAGGAGTTTCCAATTTGCATGTATTTCTTTCACAGAGAAATATATTTTAAAGAATCAAATAGTAGCTCTTTGTCTGAGCTTGAAGCATGTTGAATTATATGAAAAGGGAAGAAGGTCATTATACTGGAGGAAATGAAATGTTTCCGGTGGGGAAGAAAGGCTTGGGCAAGCTGTTTTATCCCTGACACTAAACTGTGATTCTATGGAATTCTCAGAGAAAAGGCTTCTCAAAGGGCACTGCATGGAGGTGGGAGACATCTTTTGTCACACTACCAGGGAGAATATTAAACAATATACTTCAGGGAAAGAATACTAGAAGCCAGGTACACACTAGCGGTTTAGTCCTCAGGCTTTAGAGACTGACACCTAGGCTCAACCCCTTTCTCGCTGTGCAACCTTGAGAAATATACTTGCCTTTCTGAACTTCAGTTTCTCCATCTATAAGTGGAAATAAGATAGATATCATATCATTGGGTGGTTATGAGAGTTAAATGAGATAATGTATATAAAAAGTTCAAAATTGAAAACAAAAATTAAAAAAAAACAAAACTTAAAACCATGGTTGTCACATAGTTGCGCTTAGTTTATGTTACTAATTCTCACTACCGTGAGAACCTAATTCTCACTTCCGTGACCATCCCCCTCACCCCCACACACAGTCCACACACATATTAGCACTTGCACACTAAAAACACAGGTTATGCCAGAGAGAACATGTCCTCAATGCTGTTTCAGGCAGTCATGCAAATTAGTTCATTTACCCTAAATTGGACTAGAAATAGAACAGCCCTACATATTAAAATATAATGATAGGGAATGAACCCCATGACCTTTCCTTTCACATTATTGCTCAGGTGTCCTCCCTGCCCATAGAAATAGGCCCTGGGGGGTGCCTGGGTGGCGCAGTCGGTTAAGCGTCCGACTTCAGCCAGGTCATGATCTCGCGGTCCGTGAGTTCGAGCCCCGCGTCAGGCTCTGGGCTGATGGCTCAGAGCCTGGAGCCTGTTTCTGATTCTGTGTCTCCCTCTCTCTCTGCCCCTCCCCCATTCATGCTCTGTCTCTCTCTGTCCCCAAAATAAATAAACGTTGAAAAAAAAATTTAAAAAATAAAAAAAAAAAGAAGTAGGTCCTGGGATGCCTGGCTGGCTCAGTCAGAAGAGCGTGCAACTCTTGATCTCGGGGTCGTGAGTTTGAGCCCCACATTGAGTGTGGAGATTACTTAAGACAATGAACTTAAAAAAAAAAAAAGAAATAGGTCTTAACATTTTACTATATCTATTACTTTATTTTTCAAACTCCTTAAAAGTAACCAGTAATGGAAGGACTCTGAAGAACAATGGCCACATAAGAGAGTTTAGCCCCAAATGCCAGAGGTCCCAAATAAGCAAAGGCTTGGCTGCTCCCCTGACATGTAACCAGCCCAGCTATCTAATTTGAAGAGACCACATGGGCTCAGCATGGAGGATACCCATGGCACCCGTGGTGACTTAACCCTTACCCACTGTCCAGCACCACAAGTTTGGGGCTTCAGCACTTTGATACTTTGAGGAACCATTTGCCAAAGACTGTATCTTTGTGTAATAATGGAGCACGTGCTAGATTTTGAAGGAAAGTAAAACAGTTCATTAAACTACCAGTGAAATCATAAGATCACTTTCCAACAAGTAGTTTGACTGCTGAGAGCCATCTCGCAATCACGAAGGAAGCCAGACTGATGCAAAGCCAGCACAAACAAGAAACAGAAAGAAGGAAAGCCAGAGCCCTGATCCAACTATGCCTGAAGCTTGGAACCACTTCTGGACTCCTCAGTTATATGGGCCAATAAACCCCAATGCTTTTTAAAAAATAATGGATAGTTTAAAAAACAATGGATAGTTCATATTGCATATATTAGCGAAGCAAACAGATATTCAGTAGAACAAGTGAGTTTCCTATTCTGGTTTTGAAAACTTAGGGAGCATGAACTTATGCAGAGTCACACCAAAGTTTTTGCAGTAGTGTGTTTGTTCCCTATCACTAGCAATTCCAAATTCGATTTCTTTTGGAATATGTTTTGGAATCTTAACTCAGATTCATTTAATATATATTACAAATCTAAGCCGTAGGTATGTTTTACTGGTGAACATATTTCATAAGTCAACTTATTGGTTGGAGGTTTGGAAGGCTCACCAAGTGAAGGAATTGCTGCTGGGTAAGAGGTGCCAGAGGACCGGCTGACCTGGGCTCCTGCCAGATCAGAGCCGGCTGAGGGAACGAACACTGTTTCTAGGGTGTCACTCACCCATCTTTCTTCTGTGGATTTGTTGCTGGAGGGAACATACCAAGCACTAAGGAAAGGGGAAGTGAGCTACATTTTAGATAAGGAACTGTTTGACTTAAACAGGATTTCTCCATGCCCTTCTCTTTGATCTCGGAGAGAATAAGAGGAAAGAAACATGCCAGTGGAGAGGTAAATGAGAAGAGCGGCCATGTCTTTGCCTCATGAATGCCGAGAAACTTGAGACACTGAATACTTCTAACTGGCTCTTGCTTGTTTAGAGTTAAAAAGCCTCCTTCCCCAATGGTAATGGAGAATTGGAAAACTCCAGGCAAGGCTAGTTCAAAGCAGGTACCAATTTGACTTATCAATGTAATTCATTTTATCTGGTAGCCTTGAAAAGTTAATGCCTTTTTAAAGAAGGTAGGATCAGAGGGTAAATAATGGAATGGCTTGAGGTATAATGATTGGGGATGGCTTGGGACATACACCCCCTCCTGGGTATAAAACAACCGGAGATTTCATTGCATTCGTAATCAAGTACATCTCCCCAGCCAAGAATTGAAAGCACTCCATGAATTGGTCCATGTTTCTTTTCTAGCCTTGTCTCCTTATCCCATACCTTTCATGCCATTTATTACCTTTGGGCTTTTGTTCAAGCAGCTCCATTCCTGCCTGGAATTTCCTCATGTCTCCCTTCCCCTAGTATCTGCCCTGTATCACAGTTGTTTATGTGTTTATCTTCCATGCTTGGTTTCCTGCTCAGAATGCAAGAACCATGCCTCTTTCAACTTTGAGCCTCCATCTATGAACTTTGCACATATTTTATATAGATCGTAGACTCAGTGCCTTCCCATTTTCTTATAGTATTATGTACTACCCATAATAATAGTTCCCCTTTATTCACTCAAACACTTTTTTTAATGTTTGTTTGTTTGTTTATTTTAGAAGAAATTCTTTTATTCTGATAAAAGGCATCTAAGAAAAACCTATAGCTAACATAATTCTTATTGGTGAAATACTGAATTTCCTCCTAAGATTGGGAATGTGTTCAGGATGTTTATTTATTTTTGAGAGAGAAAGAGATGGAGCACAAGCAGCGAGGGGCAGGGAGAGAGGGAGACATAGAATCTGAAGCAGGCTCCAGGCTCCGAGCTATCAGCACAGAGCCTGATGTGGGGCTTGAACTCACAAACTGCAAGATTATGACCTGAGCTGAAGTTGGACGCTTAACTGAGCCATCCAAGAGCCCCATATTCACTCAAACACGTTTTTAAAAGCTCTACATATATCAACTCATTTAAAGCACACAACACTGCTATGAGGTTGGTTACCATTATTATTCACAGTTTATAGCTAATAAGTAGCAGACAGAGATTTGAATCTAGAAAGTCTGGTTCCAGAAGAGTCTCATCTTTTCTGAGTTTGGTATCTACATGACAAGAAGATTAAATCAGAAATGACAAGCTGCTGGTTTTTTCTACTGTCTTTTTTTTTTTTTTTTTTTTTGAGTCTCAGGAGGTCTTAAATATCAAATCATTTTATCTGGAAATCTTGTGTAAAATTGGACTGGAATGACTTCAAGACAGTAAGATATGGATTGTGTTTTCAAATGGCATTTTTATGAAAAATCTAATTATGCCTTTTCAGCATCCAGAACTCAACCTAAGTCCCATCATCCACAGCTGTACCACTGTGAGCAAAAATCCAGGGCCAAAGAAAGACTGAGAGAATAAATACTCCTGGAAAGTTGTTTCTAGCCAGAAAGTAAATATGGTCAAACAATGGAGCATGGTTGTGGTATTTTTCAGATATGAGCTGAATTCAGCATGGTGTGTTACCAAGCTCAATTTACTCAGCACGAAATGTTCCAATTCACAGGGAGATGTGGGGAAGAACGCCAGTTTCCTTCACTTGCAACTGGAAATTTTGGAGGAAGATTAAGTTCAAAAGTTATTTTCCTCAGTCTAAAGTTTACTTTTGGGTTTTAAGGACTTCGTGGCTTCTCAGGACATCAAGGCAAAGCATGCTTGCCGTTTTCACTGTGAAGTTACACTAACTCCAGTGGTTTTTAGCAGCACACACTATAAGGCTGCCTTTGTCAGCAAGCTGTCAGAAATAGATTTGATTAAACCCTACTCAAGGTCTGATGTTTAACTTCTTAAAGTAAACATTTGCAGATCACGGTGTAGGTTTTAATATGACTTCAGGTGAAGAGGTAAAAGTATTAATGGTAAACTACACATTTATGTGGTCAATGTATCAGTTCCCTACCTTAAAGGGTTGAAAGTGAATTAAAACTATGAACGAAATCGGTCTCTCAGGTTCTCAACTATACATTCGTAATAATTTCAAGAAAAATGTAACGACATAATTTCAACACGACACTATGATTTTTCAAATCTTAAAGTCTGCAGCAGAAAACTACAAAATCTTTAAAAAGTTATAAAAACATTTTAAGTTTGTTTTTTAAATTTCTAGGACTCAGTAGGAATCCAAACATTCTAGTAAGTTGCTAGATTTCTGGAAATAATTACCTGCAAGGAGATTAACACCTCTCAACTAGTCAATGGCCCAGCTGTATGCTATTGTTTGTTGGTAAAGGAGCTTTTCATTCATAGAGCTGAACCCACCAAGCCAAACAAAGAGACTCTTGGTGGATGTTCAGGTAACCCCAAGCCAAGAAAAAAGGATTGCCTCATTTCCTCAAGGCTGAACTTTTGATCAGTGCTGTGTGGTCAAGCTAAAAAGCTTTTAATGGCATTTCGGAAGCCACCACCAAATATCCTCCACTAAGGAAGCAGGGTAACAAGATCAATGGAGTCAGGCAGGAATTTAAGGAAACTCGCCGCTATTACTACAATATGCATTGAACTCTTTTTGACATCAAGGCTGATGAATATTTTACAAATAATAAAAAAGTATCCACTTTGGCAAATCTGAGGGTGTGATATGGGTTTGTTCATAACAAGCTTTTCGTAACTAAAATGCGGTTGAGTTTGCAAGATGCTGGGGTACAAGAGAGAAAAGATTGACAAAGCTTGTGTTCCTAAGGACCTTATATTCTAGTGCTGGAGACTGACTGTAAACATCTTTTTAAAAATATATTTTAACTAATTGTGATTAGTGTTTTGAAAGAAATAGGGTACTTAGGAGAAGATAACAGAGGGAAGCTAATTAAATAGGGTGATCAGGGAAGTCCTTCCTGAGCTGGGGACTTTTAACCTGAGATCCAAAAGATGAAAAGCCATTCATGGGAAATCGTGTAGGAAGAACAATGTAGGCAGGGGCATTTTGCAATTGCAAAGGCCCTGCAAAGGAAAGGGCCTGGCATGTCATAAAAGAACTGACAGAATTCTCAGATGCCGGAAGCATCAGGACCAGGGAGGGTGGCATGAAATGAGGTTGGAACGATAGGTGGATACAGGTCTTAACAAAGAAACTTTTCTCAAAATATTTCACTATAGGAAATATATCTTATATCACATTCAGTAAACAAAACAAAATGCACAAAACAAAACCTACTCTTATAATGTATAATGCCTATCACATGTTCTATTCTGTTCTATAATTTTATTTTCAAATGCTGATCACTATTGGGGCACCTGGATGGCTCAGTTGGTTAAGTGTCTGACTCTTGATCTCAGCTCAGATCACGATCTCACAGTTTGTGAGTTCAAGCCCCACATCAGGCTCTGCGCTGCCGGCATGGGGCCTACTTGGGAATTTGTCTCTTCCTCTCTCTGCCCCTCCCCTGCTCATGCTACCTCTCTCTGTCTCTCAAAATAAATAAATAAACTTAAAAAAAAAAAAAAACCTCACGCCAAAATAAAATAAAATGCTGACCTTTACCTACTAAATTGATTTCCTGACCAACTAATGGATTTTTGCAAAAATACAGATAAAGGTCCTTGTAGGCCAGGGTAAAGAGTTTGGAAAATTATTGGAAGTCTTTAAGGAAGGGGGAGCATGATTAATAAATAAAATCATTTTAGCTGCTGTAGGAGGAATGAATTGAAAGATTACAAAAATGGAAGTGTGAGGATCATACATGATATTATTGCAGAAGCCCAGGTGAAAGATAATAGTACCTTGGGCTAGGGTGGTGGCAATCAAGATGAAGAGATATGTTCAGATTCAGGACATATTTTAGAGGTAGAACCTACAGGACATAACGATGGATTGGGTGGGTGAAAATGAAGGAGAAAGAGGCATCCAGAGTTAGTCCCAGGCTTCTGGTTTTGGTAACTGAAGAATGGTAGCACTATTTATAAGGATGTGGGGGACTGGAGCAGAACAGTGTATATGGTGAAAAATAAAAAACCCTACTTGAAACATATTAAGTTAGAGGACTCTGAGTCATCTAAGCAGTGAATTATACAGCTGGAGTTCGAAGAAGAAAGCTGAGGATCATTAAAATTAGGGTTTTAAACAAATAAGTGGTATTTAAAGTCACAGAAATGGGGCGCCTGGGTGGCGCAGTCGGTTAAGCGTCCGACTTCAGCCAGGTCACGATCTCAAGGTCCGTGAGTTCGAGCCCCGCGTCAGGCTCTGGGCTGATGGCTCAGAGCCTGGAGCCTGTTTCCGATTCTGTGTCTCCCTCTCTCTCTGCCCCTCCCCCGTTCATGCTGTCTCTCTCTGTCCCAAAAATAAATAAACGTTGAAAAAAAAAATAAAAAAAAAATAAAGTCACAGAAATGGATGGATTCATCTAGAGAAGGTATGGATATTGAGGAGAAAAGGAAGGGCTCAGGAAGGACTTCCAAGGAGCTCCCCTGTGGAAAAGTGGGATAGAGGGGTTAGGAGGAGCTAGCAAAACCGATCAAAAAGGACCTACCTTGGAATATGAGCAATGTCAGCAGAGTACACTCTCCTGAAAACCACAGGGCAGAGTGTTTCAAGGAGGCAAAAGCTGTGTTTGAATACTGTTGAAGAACCAAGCATAATGAGAACAGAAAGTTTCCCATGTGGCACTATGGAGGCCTTTGGTAAACTTGACAAGGGTGTTTGAGTATAGTTGAAGGAACAAAAGCTAGATTAAACCCTATAACCAAAATTTCCACCCCTCAGTCATTGGAAACAAGAAACTCTTGCATGAGTGTACCAAGAGACTCCTACACAAGATGGTCATAACTACTTTCTCCTACACAAGATGGTCTTGTGACAGAGCTACCCAGGGGCCCCTTGTATTTAGACTTTTAATCTACCTAGAATTAATTTTGTGACCTGGTGAAATTCTTTTATTAATTGTTAAAGTTGATCTGTCATTTCTTTTGAATTTTTGCATACACAATCATGGCATCCATCTCTGAATAATATGTGTCTTACTTCTTTCTTTCCAATCCTTTTACTTTTTCTTTCTTTTTCTTTCCTTATTGTACTGGTTATGTTCCCAGTTCTATGCTAAATAGGAGTTGTAAGAATGAGCTTCCTTGTTTACTACAAATCTCTGGGGAAAAGCATCGAAACTTTCACCATTAAGTTAGATGTTTAATGTATGTTTTGATAAATATCCTTTATCATATTAAGAAAATTCTAGTCTAGTTTGTAGAAGTTTTTCCGTGTTTAAAATCATGAGTGGGTATTGAATTTTATGATTTTTTTCTTTTGTATCTATTGTGATGAACATTTGGTTTTCTTCTATATTTTGTTAATTTTCAAATGTTAAACCATTCTTGCTTTCTTGAAATAACTCCAACTTGATCATAACGTATTATCTTTTTATATATCACTGGGTTTGTTTGCTAATATTTTGTTTAGGATTTTGTGTATAGTTCATCACAGACATCTGTGATTCTTTCTTTCTTTCTTTCTTTCTTTCTTTCTTTCTTTCTTTCTTTCTTTCTTTCTTTCTTTTGTTATATGTCCTCGGTTTGGATGTCAAAGTTTGCTGGCCTCATAAAACAAGTTGGGAAGCATATATACTTTTCTCATTGTCTGGAAGTGTTTGTAAGGTATTTTATTTCTTCTTTAAATGTTTCATAAAATTTACTGGTGAAGCCAAAGGGCCCTAGAATTTTCTTTGTGGAAAGGCTTAAAATTAAGAATTTTTTTTAAGAACTTTTTTTTTATTAGATCAAGACTTGGCTAAATTGTGTTTTTCTAGGAATTTGTTCATTTCATCTACGTTTAAAATTTTATTGTCATAAAATTGTTCATAATATTCTCTCATTGCTTTTTTAGTGTCCATAGTATCTGTACTGGTATCCTTTCTTTATTTTCTAATCTTGGTAATTTTGCCTTTTCTTTTCTTAATGAGTTTTCCTTAAATTTATCAATTTTGAGTTAAAGAAAATCAACTTTGGCCCTATCGATCCTTCTTTATTCTGTGCTATTTTTTATTTCTCTAAGTTTTGCTCTTATCTTTATTATTTCATTCCTGCTAATTTGGTGGAATTAAATTTGATCTATTTAAAAAAATTCTGAGATGTGTACTCAAACAATTAACTCTGTTTTTTCTTCATTTCCTGTATATGCTTTTGCTCATATAAAAATTTTCTCTATGCATGGATTTAGCTATATCCTATAAGTTTTCATATATGGTACTTTTATTATTATTTGATTCAGATGTTTTCTCATTTTAGCTGTGGTTTATATTTTTTAACCCATGGGTTAATTAGAAGCATTTTGCTCCATTTTTAAATATTTGGAAAATTTTTTAGTTATCTTATGGAATTATTTTTAGCTGTGTTTCACTATGATCAGAGAATATACTGTGTGGTTTCAGATTTTTTGAAATTTATTGAAATTTGCTTTATGCCTAGTATATGGTCTATTTTGGTAAATGTTCCATGTGCACTGGAAAAGAAAGTCTGTTTTTCAGTTGTTGGGTAGAGTGGTCTCAAACATCAATTCTGTCAAGGTGCCTGGGTGGCTCATTTGGTTAAGCGTCCAACTCTTGATTTGGGCTTGGGTCATGACCTCACAGTCATAAGATTGAGCCCTGTGCAGGGCTCTGTGCTGGGCATGGAAACTGTTTGGGATTCTCTCTCTCTCTGCTCCTTCCCCTCCCCTGTTTGTGCACATGCTCGCTCTCTCTCAAAAAATAAAAAATAAAATAAAATAAAATAAAATAAAATAAAATAAAATAAAATAATAAAATAAAGTAAAATAAGATATCAGTTCTGTCAAATGTGTAGCTGTGTTGTTCACACTTTCTCTATTCTTATGGGTCTGTCTGTTCTACGAGTTGCTGAGAGAGCTGTGTTAAAATAGCCCAGTGTATTTGCAGATTTGCTATTCCTCTTTTTACTTATTTCAAATTTTGCTTTTTGTATGTTGAGGCTATGATATTAGTTACATACATATTTAGAATTGTAGTATCTTTTTGGTGGATTTCCTCTTTTATCTTTACAAAATATTCCTCTTTAGGTGTAGTAATATTTCTTGCCTTCGTGTCTGCTTTGTATAATACAAAAACAGCTACATTAGCCTTTTTTGATTAGTGTATGATTTATCTTTTAACATCTTTTTATTTTCAACCATTCCATATGTAGCTAAGTTGTGTCTATTATAAGCAGCATATACTTATATTTTTTTAAAAAAACCCAGTGTGTGAATCTTTGTCATGTAATTTGATTATTGAGACTTATTTACATTTAACGTTCTCACATTTGGGTTTAAATATACCATGTTAATACTTGTTTTCAACTTTTCTTACCTATTCTGTGTTCCTTTTTCTCTCTTATTTTCATTTGGATTAAGATTTTTTTATTTCATTTTTTCCCCCTCAAATAACTTACTGATTATATATTCTTTTGCTGTTCTTCTAGTGGTTGCCCTGGAGACTACCATATGCACTTTTAGCTTTTCTTTTCATTTTTTAACTTGTGGTACAATATACGTAATATAAAATTTACCACGTTAGCCATTTTTAAGTGTACAGTTACCGGCATTAAGTACTCACACTGCTGTGCAAACATCAGCACCATATCCAGAACTTTTTTCATCTTCCCAAACTGAACCTCTGTGCCCATTAAACAATAACCCTCCATTTCTCTCTCCCCTCAGGCCCTGGAAACCACCATTCTACTTCCTTATATGTGAATTTTGACTACTTTAGGTAGCTCATATAAATGGAAGCACACAGTGATTTGTCCTTTTGTGTCTGGCTTATTTCACTTAATAAAGCCAAAGTTCCTCCATGTTGTAGCATGTGTCAGAATTTCCTTCCTTTTTTGGGCTGAATAATCTCATCATATGCATATATGACATTGTTTATTCATTCATCTGTTGATGGACGCTTGGGTTTTTTTCTTTTACATTTTATTTTTTCATTCTACTGCTGAAAAACACTTGGGTTTCTTCTATCTTTTCTTCTGCCCGTCTCTTCTTTCTTCTACCATCTGTCTTCTTCTGTGGCTATTGTGAATAATACCACTGTGAACACGAGTGTACAAACATCTTTCTGACTCTGCTTTCAGTTATTTTAGGTGTATTCTCAGGAGTGGTATTGCTGGTTCAGATGGTAATTCTATTTTTAACTTTTTAAAGAAACTCCAGACTTTTCAAAGCAGCTGCACCATTTTACATTTCTACAACAATGCACAGGGTGCCAATTTCTCCACATCTTTACCAACATTTGTTATTTTGTTTGTTTTTGTTTGTTTGTTTGTTTTTTTGCTTGGTAGTAGCCATCCTAATGGTTATGAAGTGTGGTTTTTAATCTTTTGTTGTTGTTGTTGTTCATTTATTTATTTTTGGATAGAAAAGGAGGGAGAATGTGAGTGGGGGAGAAGCAGAGAGACAGGGGAGAGAGAATCCAAAGCAAGCTCCTGTCAGCACAGAGCTGGATGTGGGGCTTGAACTCACAAACCACAAGTTCATGACCTGAGCTGAAGTCAAGAGCCAGACACTTAACCAACTGAGCCACCCAGGTGCCCCTGTAGTGTGGTTTTGATTTGCATTTCCATAATGATTAGTGATGTTGGACCACTGTTGACCCTTTAAAGTTTCAAATATGTAACTTTTACTTCTTCCCAGGTAATGGAAGGACCTTAGAACACTTGATTTCCTTTTTCTCTCTTACTGCCTATGTGCTACTATGTAATTTAATTCCAGATATATTTTTAAATTCCATGAGGCATTATTATTGCTTCATAAATTCACTATTGATGTATTTTCCTGAAAATAAAAGCTAAGAAACCCGCTCTGTGCCACATTTGCTATCTGCTCTCATGTCCGTTTTTCTCCATTCCGCTGCTTTTCACCAGGATTGCATTTCCCAGGCTCCATTCCTGATTGATCCTGTTAGATTCATACAAATGGGAGGCACAGGCAAAACACTGGAAGGTAGCAGAAAGGGAGAAGTCAAGCAATTCTCCTTTTTCTCCCTCTGCTTCAGGTAATATCTCCAGCAGTCACTCCCTGTGCCTTCTCTGTGGCTGTAGTTCCTACTGGGTGCCCTTCTTCTCTGGGATCCCAGCACCCACTGGGCACTTCTTACTGTGGTTCTAGCCCCATGATGCATGGCCCTGGCCTCTAGGCTCTGATAGGAACTCCCCATCCCATTGCCTCTGCCAAACCCTGGGCTGCCACTCTGTCCTTGTGAGGCTTCTTAGGGCCTTCATCATTTACATAACTCTCTGTATTAAAGTCCTTTTGTTCATAGTTCTTAGAGTAGTTTCTGTTTCCTGACTCTACAAAATACATTTGCTCACCACAGTATAGCATTAAGAAGCTATTCAGTAGTTATGCTGAACAGAGATCCAAAAAGAGGAATGCAATAAGGTGTGTGTTGATTTTAATTCTATTATAAACCTCCGAAGCCTCAAATCAATGTTTGCCAAAGAGGGAAAAAATAAATACATTGGTATTTAGGGGAAGGAAATGTTATTTTTAAGAATCTAAGCTACATATTTAAAACAATAGAATGCTTAAAAAAAACACCTTTAAGAATATATAAAAATAAGCCAGTTTCCTCTGAAATACTGCATTATTTCCTTTATGGAAAAAAAATAGGTTAATACCTACCTAGAAAATTAAAATATTCAATTGTGTTTTTAAAAACAAATTTAAATTTATTAAGTTTTAAAATTTTTATTTAAATTAGGTGATTAAAAAATTATGGGGCACCCGTTATGTGCTAGGTAAGTATTATGCAGCATATAGAATGAATAAGACAAAAATAATTCAAAAGACAAAGCAAAACACAGGAAGAAAAAAAAGCACAAAAGAATGTCTGGAAAAGAAGTTCATGTATAAGATTACCCATCACTTAAATTAAATTTAACTAACATTTATATAATACCTATTCTATTTTATCATGGAATCAGAAGGAAGATTTAGTGTTAGGATACAATACTCATTTCATTGTTTACCACTTTCCCTTTTACTCCCCCCATTTTTGCGACACTGGACTTACTGCTATTCTTTGAAGCATGCAGCAGAGACAATGCAAGATAATACATAAAAATAATACATAAAATACAAGTATGATATATAAAAATAACAAAATATATTGATGATGGGTGCCAAGTTCCTTATTTTTTGGAGATGCAGATATGGAAAAGGACAAAACTAGAATGAACACTTTGGATTCAATTGGAATTAGAAGTATTGGTGTGAGGGCATCAGTTAAGCTTCCCAGTTTGGCTCAGGTCATGATCTCGCAGTTCGTGACTTCGACCCCCTCATCAAGCTCTGTGCTGACAGCTCAGAGCCTGGAGCCTGCTTCAGATTCTGTGTCTCCATCTCTCTCTGCCCCTCCCCCTATCATGCTCTCTCAAGCTCTCTCTTTCAAAAATAAAATAAACATTAAAAAGGGGGGGTTGCACCTGGGTGGCTCAGTTGGTTAGGCATCTCAGCTCAGGTCATGATCTCATGGTTTGTGGGGCTCTGTGCTGACAGCTCAGAGCCCAGAGCCTGGTTTGGATTCTGTATCCCTTTCTCTCTGCCCCACCCCCACTCATGCTCTGTCTCTGTCTCTTGTAAATAAATAAACGTTAAAATTTTTTTTAAAAAAGTATTGGTGTGAACTCACGGATTTCAATGTGTATAGACAGATATGAAAATACATATAAATATAAGATACATATATTCCCTAATTTTAGCCTAGAGCAGTAATGCCCCTCCCCAACCCAATACCAATAAGCATACCAACTATCCAGAAGTTGACTTCCAAATACTTTTCCCCACTAAAAGGAATCAGGACTCTTTATAAAAATGGCTAATTCCAGAGTTGTTGCAGGGAAAGTAAAATATGAGTCTGGGATATTTTATTATTCCAGACAAAAAAGAAATACTCAAGGAATGATGGGGACATGCCAAAAGGACACAAAGGTCAATTTGAACAGAGTTACCATTAGCCAAAATGGGGACCATATGAACATCAGAATGATGCTTGTAACAGGTTATGAATCCATGAGTCCACACTGATATAAATTAACAAATAAATAAGTTGAAGATTTGGTAAAACTTCACATAGTCTCAAAGTACCACTTTATAAAATGCTTATTAATTATAAGGGAAAAAGAGTAACTGTAAAGTGGAGAAGACTAGCAGATATCACCTTAATCAAGTGATCAGAGTTAAATGGAACAAATAAGAATTCTGTGTGCCTGGACTGGATGGGATGAGAACAGAGCATCACTCCTGGGATGTTCTTAACAAAGGTTCAAATACCTGAGACAATAATGAAATCTCGGACAAATCCAGACTCAAGGGAATTTTGCAAAATAACTTGCCAGTAATTCTCAAAAATATCAAGGGGCACTTGGGTGGCTCAGTCGGTTAAGCATCTGACTTTGGCTCAGGTCATGATTTCATAGTTCATGAGTTCAAACCCCACGTTGGGCTCTGTGCTGACAGCTCAGAGCCTGGAGCCTGCTTTGGATTCTGTGTCTCCCTCTCTCTATTCCTCCCAAGCTCATTCTTTGTTGCTCTCTGTCTCTCAAAAGTAGATAAACGTTAAAAAAATGAAAAAAAAAGTATCAAGGTCATGAAAGTGAAAGACTTAAGGAACTGTGGTACTGAAGGTGTCACCACACATCACTAGTAAATGTAGTAGGTGATTCTGTATTGAATTTGTTTCCTATGAAGGAGATCATAAGTTAATTTCCTGATTTTGATTGTTATATTGTGGTTATGAATTCATAAAGTATTCCTACTGTTAGGACATCAAGTCAGAAATTTAACTCCGAAATGATTTAGGAAAAAGTTCTTTGTAGTAAATCTGCAACTTTTCTCTAAGTTTGAGATGATAGCAAGATAATATGATGTATTCAAAGAAAAAGAAGGCAACACTCTCAAATTCTCTGTGTCAGGAATTCAAGCAGGACTTGGGCAGTTTTTGTGTTCTGGGTAGCCAAAGCAGGAGTCACTCACTCAGCTTCATTCAACTAGAAGCTGTGCTAGAAGTTCCAAGATAGCTTTACTCACTGGCTCCTCTGTGCTCCTCCGTGTGTGTCCCCCTACCCACCCTCCACAGTGTTCCATCATTCAGGTGTCTAGCCCAATCTTTCAGTCTGATGGATTCCCAGAACAACAGAAGAAATAATTCGGCCTTTTAAAAAAAAAATATTTATTTATTTATTTATTTATTTAGTTATTTATTTATTTAGAGTGAGAGGGGAGGTGCAGAGAGAGGGAGAAAGAGAGAGAGGGAGGGGGAGAGAGAGAAAGAGCGGGGGGGGGGTGGGGGGAGAGAGAGAGAATCCTGTGCAGGTTCCTCGCTATCCGTGCAGAGACCCATGTGGGGCTTGAACCCATGATCCATGAGATCATGACCTGTGCCCAAACCAAGGGTCAGTGCTCAACTCAGACATCCAGGCACCGCACAGCGAGGCCTTTGAAATCTTCTTCACCTGGCTGGTGGTTGCATAGGTGTGTTCACTTTGTAAAACTTTCATCAGACTATGTACTTAAGATTTTTGTGTACCTTATAGTGTGTATGATATACTTCAACAAAAGAAGTAAAAATAACTTACAGTTATTGTTTTTACTGTTCTAATTTCACATCCTCCTTTTTTACCTTTCCAATTAACAACAGGTGATAGGCAAATTCTTCCTGGATTGAAGCTAAGAAAATAACATAGGCACATGTATTTGATGACCTTCCTTTCTAAATATCTACTAAAATAGTCTAGCAAATATAAAATGGATATGTTTTGTGTAACCCTGGAAAATAAAGACCTATCCCACCTGCATATTTCAAAACTCTAGGAATTTTCACTGAGCTAACATAAGCATGAAAAAGGAGCACCAACTTGTTGGCAGTTACCTTTAACCATTCTTTCTAGGGAGAACCAGAGAACGGCTTTGACTCATATCCTTTTTGCTTGCTAGGAGAACTGGCTGGTTCACAAATATTTATTAGCCTCCCACTCTGGAGGAAACCTCTTTACAGGTTTGCCCCCAGGGAAGGACGTGCCTGGTCCTGTACTCAAAACCACTCAACAAGAGGAAGCCTGCTTGGAAACTTGCTCCAGGGAGATTGCAATCTCTGTAGCCACAGGCTCTGCTCCTGCTCAAAAGAAGGAATCTGAGAATAAGAAAGAGAAATATATTTTAAACAAACCTAGTTAAGATAGATTGTAACTGAATGAGCACCAATTTATGGAAAATTAAATCTCATAATGGAGAACAAAAAGGCTGATGGAAATTATTAGATAAAAGGTAAAACATGGAATGCAGATGTAAGTAATCTTATGTTCTGTTCTGTATTGTTTTTTTTAATGCGTTGCCAGAAATAAAAATAAAACAACCAAAAGAAATTTATAAATAGATACTCAGACAGGATCACTGAAAAAGAGACATACAGCTAGATGCATTCAGATTTCAAAGATAAGGCATTACAGATTTCAAAGATAAGGCAATTTTATATTCTTCAGGAAAGAGAAATACTTATCCACAAAAGAAAGATAATCAAACTGATAGTAGATTAGTCCAAATGTTCACAAAGATGTACTAAGAAATATTAGAGCAAATTATGGGATGCTTGGGTGGCTCAGTCGGTTAAGCGTCTGACTTCAGCTCAGGTCATGATCTCACAGTCCGTGAGTTCAAGCCTGGTGTCCGGCTCTGTGCTGACAGCTTGGAGCCTGGAGCCTGCTTCAGATTCTGTCTCCCTCTCTCTCTGCCCCTCCCCTACTCACACTCTGTGTGTGTGTCTCAAAAATAAATAAACATAAAAAAATAAGAATTAGAGCAAATTAAGTATCTTTTCATAGAATTTATAGGTTATGTCTTGGAGGAATGAAAAACTTCACAGTATTTAGTCTTCCTCTTCAGGAACATGATCTATCTCTCCACGTGTCAGATTGTCTTTTGTGTCTTTGAGTAAAATTTTATAGCTTTCTTCATTTTGGTCTTGCTCATGTCTTGATAGATTTAATCTTTGGTATTGTATGGATTTTTTTGGGTGTTTGTTTTGACATTGCTTGTTTATTTTTTTCATTATATTTTCTAAGTGATTATTACTAATACATATTGCAAAAAATAATGACCATTTTTCTATCCCATTTACAAATTTATATTGCATTTTTCTTATCTTATTGCATTGTTTAGTGCCTCTAGTACAATGTTGATACTATTCATCTTTTTTTTTTCTTTACTTGAATGGGATTGCATTTAATGTTTTGCCATTAAATATGAAGTTCACCATAGAGTCTGGTAGCTGACTTTTATCAAGATATATTCCTGCCTTACTAAGGATGTTTACAGATATGGAATTTTTGTTGAATTCTTTTTTTGTCATCTTTTGAGATAATCACTTTTATTTAACTTTAATCTGTTAACGTAGTGAAACTTAGATTCTGTAAAGCTGATGCATCTTTATATTCCTGTGATAAACCTAATTAGCCAAAAGGTATTCATCTCTTCATATACTGCATAATCTAATTTGCTACTAATTGTTTAGCATTTTTGCATCTTTGTTCATTAGTGAGACTACCTATAATTTTATTTTTGGTGTGCTATAATTGTATTTTAGAGCTATAACTATGGGTATGCTAGATTCATAGAATGGGATGGAAAGATTCTTTTAAGCACATATTCCTGAACAGTTTGCACAACATAAAAATTATTGAAACTATGAAGAAATTGTATAAAACTCATTAATTTTTTTAGAGTGATTCTTTGACAGATTCTAATTTCTTCTAAGGTTTTAATGTATTTATTGTTTCTACTTCTTCTTAACTCAAAAGTAACATTTCTATAGTCCTAGAAAATCATCCATTTCAAAGTTTGTCAAATTACTTTGTATAATAATTAACAATATTATCTGAGGGCATCTAATCTTGCTTTAAGTAGTTGTGTCCCTTTCTTGTTTTTAATGGTGTTTAATGTTTTGTGGTCATTATTTTCTTGATTGTTCTTACCAAAAGTTTTTCTATTTTATTGATATTTTCAATGAAGCAGCTTTTGTTTTTCTCAATTGAGATTACATTTTTATTTTTGGTTTTGGGTCTTATCAGTTCATTTCTTTGTTCTTCTTTTCTTTTTGTTTTAATTAAAAAAATTTTTTTAACGTTTATTTATCTTTGAGAAAGAGAGAGAGACAGAGCATGAGTAGGAGAGGGACAGAGAAAGAGGGAAACACAGAATCTGAAGCAGGCTCCAGGCTCTGAGCTGCCAGCACAGAGCCTGACGCAGGGCTCAAACCCATGAACTGTGAGATCATGACCTGAGCCGAAGTCAGATGCTTAACCAACTGAGCCACCCAGACACCCCTTTCAGTTCTTAATTATTTATTGTTAATTATTTGGGTATACAGTAAAACCTTGGTTTGTCAGCATAATTCCTTACAGAAACATGCTTGTAATCCAAAGCACTTGTATGTCAAAGTGAATTTTAAGAACCATTGGCTCAGTTGCCATCATGTGATGCTTGGCATCACGTACTACTCCTATTGCAAGACATCACTTGTTTATCAAGTTAAAATTCATTAGAGGGGTGCCTGGGTGGCTCAGTTGGTTAAGCATCGGATTTTGGCTCAGGTCGTGTTCTTGTGGTTCATGAGTTTGAGCCCCACGTTGGGCTCTGTGCTGACAGCTCAGAGCCTGGACTCTGCTTCAGATTCTGTGTCTCCCTCTCTCTCTGCCCTGCTCACATTCTGTCTCTCTGTCAAAAATGAACAAACATTAAAAACATTCTAAAATTTGTTAGAAATGTTTGCTTGTCTTGCAGAATACTTGCAGAACAAGTTACTCACAATCCAAGGTTTTAGTGCATTTTGTTATTCTTTCCTCTAACTTCTTCTTTTATTATTTTTTTATTTGAGTGAGTGAGAGAGATAGAGCAAGCAGGAGAGAGGGGCAGAGAGAGAGAATTTTTTTTTTTAATAAAACCAAACCAATTTTTTTTAGGTTCATTTTTTATTTTGAAAGAGACAGAGCATGAGCAGGGGAGGGGCAGAGAGAGGGAGAGAAAAAGTCTTAAGCAGGCTTCACTGCTCAGCCTGCAGCCCAACACAGGGCTGGAGCCCACCACCCTGGAATCATAACCTGGAGTCAAATGTTCAAACGACTGAACCACACAGACACCCCTTTCCTCTAACTTCTTGAGTGGAATATTTAATGCCTGTGTTTTATTTCAATTTTTTAAAATTGTCATCAAGGTAATACATACAAATCAATACATGATCAAGGAGTACTAAGGGCTTATATTAAGAAATAGTAGCTTTGGTGGCCGGGGAGGTGGGGGGTGGCGCTGGTTCCAGAACCAACTACAGGCAGCCACACCTATCCCACCTGTCCAGCCATGGCTGGAACTGGGAGGAATGCCACCTGGACAGAGGGGCCCAGGCTGGGAGGCTAGCAAATTATTGGAATGAACATGAGAAATGGCTGTATCCTGTCCTTGTGTGCCCTCCAGGCTGACGCAGAATGTAGGTGCTCCAGGTGTGTCTGCTGGACCATTGGCCTGAGGCAGGAACCTGGAAGCTTCCAGTGCCCTCTGCTCCCCACCCCTGGGGCCTACCTCACAGACCATGCAGTGCCAGCAGGTCTCCACATGGTGCTTGCACTAGTTGCAGGTGTAGACAAAGCAGTCCTGGCTCTGGGTGTGCAACCCCACCAGCATGCACATGGTGGACCGCTGGGCTCTGCAGAGTGAAGAGAACTCCAGGTGCTTGTCCCTCATGAAGATAAGGAAGGTGTCCTGCCTATCCATCAGATCGCAGGGGACGAGGGGTCAGGATCAATGATGGGAGGCAGGGAGCTGGTGGCAGGGCCGGCGATGAGACGGCTGTGAAACAGGCCATCTCAATCTGACTCTGGAACAAGAGGACCACATGGCACTGGATCAACAGCAACAAACAGGTGAGTCAGGCTGGATGCCAGCAAGGCTGGTGATGCTTGAGTTAATTTACAACCACACAGAGTTCCCGATACAGCCCTTGCTTTCTCCTGCTCATAAACCTCTGGTGTCTTCTCTGAAAATGATACAATGGGCCTAAACTCTATGTATTATCTTCCCACTGAATAATTCCTTCAAAATAAGTACGGTCTAGGTCAGGCACAGTTCGTGTCCAGTGGATATTTCGCCTCAAGGTGGTCTACTCTAAAATGCAATCCATGGTTGAATCTCAATCTAATTGCAAGGAAACAAGTCAGACAAATCCAAATTGAAGGATACTCTACAAAACGATTTTTGGCCTTGACTCTCAACAAAATGCTCAAGAAAGCTGGGAACTGAGATGTGGAAGCTCAACCTAATACAAAATCCTTGACTGGAGCACAAGGAGGTCTTCTTTCTTAGAAGGTACTTACTGAACTACAGATAAGGAAGATGTAGCAAAACCTTAACAATTGATGAATCTAAGTGAGGCGTATGAAGGGGGTCCACTATGCAACTTATTGTAAGTTTGCAATTTTAAAAAGTTGGTAGGGGTGGCAAAGATAAAAAAGCAAAACCTTCTTAGTTCTTGCTGCAGAAACAGCAAAATTTTTGCTCATTAAAGTTTGAAAAGACACAACCACCATTAATTCCCAGAACCATTAGTGTAAAGGCTACAACAGCAAACTGGTATTGCATATCTATTTTACATTAATTAGTTTATAACTGTAAACTATTATTAAACTAAAAAATGTAAAATGGTACCTTCAAGAGATCAGAAACTTGTGAGCAACTGCTATACAGCTCACTATATTCTACCAGTTTTGCGGAGACCGAAAATTGATGCAGACTGGCAGTCACACTTAAGATATACTTGGGCAGCAGTGTTTGCATAAAACAAGGGTCTTAAGATAAGACACATTTCTAGAAAAAGAACATAGGGCAAGAGAGCATACCTCTCTAACAGATGCCAAAAATTAAAAGCATCAGGGGAGGACTGTGACATGTGTTTGACCTTGTAATGTTGGGTTTAAGACTGTGGCTCAAAGAAAGCATTCATAAAGCGAGGAAGAGCAATTAGAAAATATAATGTACAGGAAAGCACTGAATCTAACAAGTGGGGAATGCCTGTAACAACTCATTCAAAGTAGAGATGAATAAAACCATCAGGTGACCAAAAAAAAAAAAAAAAAAGAAAAAAAGAAAGAAGAAAAATAATAGCCTTTTCTCTATCACCAAATATAACTCCTTAAGAGCAGACATTTTCACTTTTCAAACTGTTTTGTGTTATTCATTTCCATCTTTTGAAATTATACTTATGTTGCTATTTCTTCACTTACCCATTTCAGACAGAATCTATAGATACCTACTATGGTAGTTGAGAATTTACCTCTGTACTTCCCTTTTTCCATTCTCAAAAAATTTTGTTAACCCAGGATCCAACATATATGTCATTCTGATGTGTAAATATTATTCACTATTGAACAAAATAATGTATTTTGATTATGTGTCCTTTCTCTAAATCTTTCTGGTTTTCCTGCAAGTAATAATTGCCTCGTTTTTATTTGCTTAAGTTTTTTCTGTATGTAGCTCTGTAGTAGTTTCCAAATACTACTACCATTTACTTTTCCAAAACACCTAGCAAGTTTTCCAAATGCTCTATCACATCAGATAATTTATAAGTTCCACTATTTTGCTTTGGTGCCCCAAAGTCCACCATCCTCCTACTCCGATATGAACCAATTTGCCTCTAGGCCTGGTGTGTAATTGCTAAGATGAGTATTTCTTTGTCATTCACTTGTCGGAGATCTCGTATTTCCCAGCTCCCATGTGTACTGTTGTAGATGTTTAACAGTCTACAGAATATACTCTAGCCAGATTAAGCCCAAAGAAATTTATTTGATCTGTACAATCATTGAAAGAGCTGAAGGAGGAATCTCTAGGCCAACCTTTTTGGACCTCTGCCAAAGTCATACCATAAAACTGGGTAGTGGCTGACTCTGCCATGTTCAGGAAGCTGCTTCCACAATGGCTGGCGTGAGAACCAGGCCATTTCTGCCACATTACAGTTGCCCCCTAAAAGCACCCTGATAAATCAGGAGGGTCCCTGGGAATCAGTGTGCCACAGCCATGGCTGCTGGCTCTAGAACCATATCTCCTCTGTACAATGTGTATCAGTCTCTATCCTCACATAATTCAGGTCCAAGTCCCATTCTTTCAGAATGCATCTGCTAGGCCTAATACACACAATCTGCATCTGGAACCTTAGCTGCAACTTAAATCTAAATTCTGGTATGAATGGCTTTCTGATTTCCAACCTCTGCATTACAGGAAGGCATTGTGGGACAAGGGTAAAATAGGTGTTGTGCAAACCATTCTACAGCAAGTGTACTAGTCCTCTTGGACTAGTTTCTTCGCCTACCTAAACCTTCCCATATCCAGTACCATACCTTCTTCCCATTCCTAAACTTCCAAGGACAATATATTTCACTTAAAACAGCATAACTATACTTTCTACAAATGAGAACATCCTTACCATCTTTCTAAAAGAGGAGACCCCAAATCTTCTCAGTCACTGCACCCATCTGCGTGATACTCTTTCTTCCTCTAGTTCAGTCACCAACCTCTCTTGATAAACTATGACATGTGGACTAAACAGAGTCACCTCTATCAACACACTTTATATAAAAGCAGATGAAAAAAAGGGGAGGGGGGAGGAAAATTAGTCATTATGTAGATTCCTGATTCAGATGCTTGATTTACAATGGGGTTATGTATGAATAAGCCCATTGTAAGTTTAAAATATCCTGTCAAAAATTCATTTAATACACCTAACCTACCAAATATCATAACTTAGGCTAGTCTACCTTAAAAGTGCTCAGAACACTTGTATTAGCCTACAGGTGGGCAACATTTTCTAATGCAAAACCTATGTTTTAAATAAGTGTTGAATATTTTCATGCAGTTTATTGAATACTATACTGAACGTGAAAAACAGAATGGTTGTATGAGTATAGAACAATTATGAGTGTGTTGGTTGGTTCATGATTGTGTGGCTGACTGGGAGATGGGCTCACTGCTTTGCCCAGCATCACAACAGGGCTGCAAACTGCATATTGCTGGCCTAGGAAAAGATCAAAATTCAAAATTTGAAGCATGATTTCTTTTTTTTAAATGTTTTTTATTTATTTTTGAGAGAGAGAGAAAGAGACAGGGTGCGAGCAGGAGTGGGGGTGCAGAGAGAGGGAGACATAGAATCTAAAGCAGGCTCCAGGCTCTGAGCTGTCAGTACAGAGCCCAATGCAGGGCTGGAACCCACAAACCATGAGATCGTGACCTGAGCTGAAGTCAGACACTGAACCAACTGAGCCACCCAAGTGCCCCAAAATTTGAAGTATGATTTCTACTGAATGTGTAACTTTGCTTTAGCACCAATGGCTTTATAGTTTACTCAGTAAAAGGTCAGAGCCATACACCTGACTATGGCACATATTAACTCACTCAAAAGTGCAGACAGTCCTGCTAAATGTTGTGCCTTTTCATCAAAGTAGAGTTTTTTTTTTTTTTTTTTCAAAGTAGAGTTTTAAGGTACATCATTGTATCTTTCCTTTTGGAGGGACTATTCTGCTATGACTCAAATAATTGGAATCTTTACTGAGGTGGCAGGGCTGTGCATTTTTATGGAATTTATCTACCATTCTTTGGCACACATGACGTCTGCTTATCAAGATAATGAAGGTGCACTACTGTCCAAATTAGTGAAAGCAAACTAAGCTGTTTTTAGTGTTCTCAGCCTAGAGAGAAAAAAATACACTTATCAATGAATAGCTGCATACACGATATAGTTTTTTTTTTTTTACGTTTATTTTATTATTGTGAGACAGAGCATGAGCATGGGAGGGGTAGAGAGAGGAGGAGACACAGAATCTGAAGCAGACTTCAGGCTCTGAGCTGTCAGCACAGAGCCCAATGTGGGGCTTGAACCCACCAACTGTGAGATCATGACCTGAGGCGAAGTCGGACACCCAACCGACTGAGCCACCCAGGTGCCCCCATGATATAATTTTTTGATTTGACCCAGTAAGGAGACCATAGGTACAATTGTCTACTCTTCTCCTTTTTTTTAAAGTTTATTCATTAATTATTTCTGAGAGAGAGAGGGCACTAGTGGGGTATGGGCAGAAAGAGGGAGACACAGAATCTGAAGCAGGCTTCAGGCTCTAAGATGTTAGCACAGAGCCTGATGTGGGGCTCGAACTTATGAACTGTGAGATCATGACCTAAGCTGAAGTCAGACACTTAAGCGACTGAGCCACCCAGATGCCCCTTCTTTTCTTTTTTTTAAATTTAATATTCATTTTATTTTCTGAGAGAGGAAAAGAGAAAGCAGGGGAAGGGCGCAGAGAGAGGGAGACAGAATCTGAAGCGGGCTCTGTGTTGACAGCGGAGAGCCCAATGCAGGGCTTGAACTCACCAACAGTGAGATCATGACCTGAGCTGAAGTCAGACGCTTAACCCACCGAGCCAACCAGGCACCCACAACTCTTCTTGATTATGCTGATGATACCAGGACCTATCTGTCTTCAGCCTCGGCCAATGTCAAGTTCAATGGAGATAAGGTGGGGGACTACTGTATCTTGTTTGTTTAAAGTCTTTTAAACCTTTTATAGCACTGATTTCTAGGATTCTCTTGGGAATGGAATGCAGTGTTGCTTTTGATTTGCTGTTTTGATTGGGGGTTCTACTTAACTCTTTCTATCATAATAGACCTTACTACTTGGATTGGAAGCCAATGCTAGGATTCTACCAACTGCTGAGTATGCTATTCCAATATACATTCTGGAATAATGGAAGTAATTATAGGATGGGTTTGTAAATGTCAGGACCCACTGTGAGTTGCACTTCAGCCCAACTTCATTTATGACTTGACTCAATAAATCAAACTCCACTGAGTGACCATAGTAACATTCTGGGTTCCTAGGGATTCATGGCAGCTCATAGCCATTGGTGTTCAATAATTCTTGAGGAGTATTCCTCTTTTCCCAGTGTGCAGTTACCCCAGTAAATGACACAAGGCCTTTTGGAAAAATCCAGGAGCTCTGGGTTTGAAATGGACTCACTACTATGGTGAAGGGTCATGACTCAAATCAGGGTCTACCTACAAGACTTACAATTTTTTGTTTGGTTGGTTGGATAGTTGGTTTGGTTTGATTTGGTCTGGTTATGTAGTATGCTGCTCAGTTATTTAGTCCTAAGGACTACGTGATCCATTAAGATTGCAGAAGAGTCTTGATAAAGTTAGTCTATCCCTCCAGCCCTGCTGCCTATTACAGCTACCATGGCCATTTGCCTCTGTGGGTAAGTACTCCCAATTAGCGTTTGCATTCCAGGTTCCCATCATTCCTGTTGAAATTCAAGAGCTCATTTAAATGGCAGCATCTCCTTCCTTCATTCCAAGCCTAGAAGGACAGACACTTTAGCATCTCTTAAAAATAGTCTCATTTCCTTGACCAATCAACTTTGTATGCCAAAGTAAAGGAAGTATCACTTGGTACCTCTGGAGGGTTGTCTAGTAGGTCACACATGATCAATCCATTTCAAGATTGATCTACTCTGTGTCTCTGAGTGTTTAGATTTGTTCTTCTGTATCAGTGATAGTCCTAGGGATGGATCTACCTCTTGAGGGAATTTTGGAAATCTGTGGAACCATTTGATGTCATAGTGATTAGGAACATTGCCAGGGGCCAGGAATAGTAAATGTCCTGCAATTAATGGGACAGATTGACTCAACAAAGAATTGTACTGCATCCTGTACAATATTCAGTGGTCCTCTGGATATTACTGTATGTGAAAAATCTGTTTACAATAATTTGAACCTCGAGCCTAACTCCATCTAATATCTAAACAGACTACTTTTGCAATATTTTAATTGAAAATTTAAAATTTTTCTGGAAAGCAAGATTCATATAAATAAAGATATTATTATATTGTTTTTTCAGAACTTTATCAATACTTGTTTCACCATTTTGGAAAAATCCTATCACTGACTGCACTACTGCTTATGAACTTCAAAAGAATACATCTATATCATCTGGAGAAGGTGATTCTGAATATAGATTCAGACTTAGGACTATTTTACAGTGTCTTCTAGTGGAGTTGTGCCTAAGCATTCATACATTGAATTTATACTTTCCTTTTATTTTAGTATGTCACAGATAGACTATTATGTTGATTTAAAAAATGATATGTATAAGTAGATTATATTAACTATGAATTTCAGTCAAAACAAAGGGGATATTACCAAAAAATGTAAAAAGGGGACATTGGGTCTAATAGGGTGGAGAATCACTGTTTCATATAATACCAAAGAATTTCTGCTATCTCAATGTAACTCAGCACAGAACACTGTTAAATCAAAGCCAACAATTAGAACTATTCTCAGCTGCTTGAGTTAGCTCACTGAATCCAGAATCTCTCATGGATACATGCCAATTGATAAATTCAGCCCAGTCTAAAGTTATGTTCCTGCCTCCTGATCTAACATCCTTAGAATTTATTACCACACATGTTCACTGTCCAGGGTTTGGACAATGTAAACTAGCACTTAGAAGCAGCCAGCTTGCCTGACAGTTTTTGACTCCTGGTGAGTACCACCCTCCACCTTCTTGCTTAAGATCTATTGCAGCTGACATGGGGCGCCTGGGTGGCGCAGTCGGTTAAGCGTCTGACTTCAGCCAGGTCACGATCTCGCGGTCCGTGAGTTTGAGCCCCGCGTCAGGCTCTGGGCTGATGGCTCAGAGCCTGGAGCCTGTTTCCGATTCTGTGTCTCCCTCTCTCTCTGCCCCTCCCCCGTTCATGCTCTGTCTCTCTCTGTCCCCAAAATAAATAAACGTTGAAAAAAAAAAAAGATCTATTGCAGCTGACATGACATCTGCTAGAGACTTGCCTTTAATAGACAATTCCTTCAAAATCATTACAGGTGGTAATTTAAGGGTTTTTTTTTTTCTTTTTTTAATCACTAGTCCTTGAACTACCAATGTCCCTTCCTTTTCTCATTATGGTTTTCTGATAATGTTTCGTAGAGGATATGTCTTCTTGCATGTTATGGAAGAGGACAAAAAAATAGAAATTTCTTTCAGAATAATGTTCTAGATGATTTTCGGAACTATGTTCTGCCCCTTTCCCCTTCCCCTCCCCATTGGATTGTTAGTCAACAAATATTTATGGAGAATCTGTTATGTGCTAGACATTAGGTAGGTGTCAGGGCAATAAGACTGGCATTGTCCCCGCTCCCATGGCATGTTAAAGGTACTGTTTCCTTCCTCATATTCTGTAGACTTTTTCATGGTCTTCATTTCTTTATGCAGTCAGATCTTTCCAGACTTTTGTCAATAACAGTGGCAGTTGAATGGATCCTTGTTAATAACAATGACAGTTGAATGGATCCTTAGTTATCTGATTTTGGATCGTATCCAAGCATCTGCTAATTTAATTCCAAGAGCATGTATCTACTATATGTAAAACAGTGTAGGAGAGAGGGCAAATAAAATAGCTAGCATGTACTGAATGCTTAATAAGTGTCAATCACTTTTTAAAAATTTTTTTTAATTTTTTTTTTTGAGAGAGAGAGAGAGAGAGAGAGAGAGAGCATGATGTACACATGCAAGCAAGGGGAGGGACAGAGAGAGAGGGATAGAGAGAGAATCCCAACCAGGCTCTCAATGCAGGGCTCAGTCTCATGAGCTGCGAGATCATGACCTAAGCTGAAATCCAGTGTCAGACGCTTAGCAGACTGAGCCACCCAGTCACCCCAAGTGTCAGTCACTTCTAAGGACTTTGCACGTATAACTTGTTTAGTCCTCCACCGCTTTATGAGGTGTTGCTGTAATTACTACCATTTTACAGATGAAGAAATGGAGGCATTAAGTGGTTTAGAAGCTTGCTCAAGGTCACCTACCAGGGATTAAATACAGGTGATGCATATCTGGGGCCAAATCTCTTAACTTTGTACATGTGGTAAATAAGATACAAAGTTGAAAAATAAGACTTGCTTCAAACATCTTGCCATGGAAGGAAAGCTTTGAAAGATTCTTCAGGTTTTTTAGAATAGCTCAGGTAACCTCTCTGTTGACCTTTTTTTCCTTTCACCTTTTATTTCTTCTAGAGATTCACTTGACCATTCATGAAGTTGTGCTTCTTTATGTTGACTTTTTGATCTTATTGTTTATCTTCCCAATGAAAATGGAGAATTTCTTGAAGGTAGGAACCGTATTTATCTATCCTTTTATTTTCAGCACCTAATATACAATAGAGTATTACTAAATATAAGGACTAAATAAATGCTTATATTCAAAATAAATAGCAGAATTATTCATACTTAATATTTATGAATACATTTTGCCTAAGGGTACAATAGTGTTTTAAAGCCTTTGATTGAATAAGTCTCAATAACATTCTCATAGGAGAGTTAAACATTATTATCCTGTTTCACAATCAAGGGCTTAATTGTCAAAAGGTCAAGTGGCTCACAAGTTATAAAATCAGTCAGTAGAGGAAAAAACAGAATCTAACAGTTTCTTTCCTTAATACAAAAAGGTTCCCCCAAAGTTAAATGAATTCTCATAAGGATACAAAAAAAAATAGTAAGATCTTTATCAAAACTCAAGCAATATTTAAACAGAAAACATTTACTTATGTTAACTTTAGGAGTACATTATTTTGAAAAGCAACTATGAAGATCATGTTGAGAAACTTCTTTCCATGCTATTTTTGTTTTCTTCACATTATTTTAGTAATACGGGCTATATCCTCCCATGAGATCTACAGGGCGGATATGAGATAAGCCAGAGATGAGTTAACTTGTTTTGGCTTGAATAAGGAAATGTGGCTGCTCCAGATGCTTCCATGCTCCAAGCACATCAGATCTAGTAGGCAATAGAAACTGGGCCAAGACTCAAAGAGGGAGGCAGTTTTAGCTAATAACAAAGTCTACTCCTTCAGTGTTTCCCTAGACAAAGATTTTTTTTAAAGAAAAATATTATTACAGCGTAGTTCTAGATTAGCTCTTCGTAAACACCTTCAACAAAGGATAAGCCTAGAGTCTTGACTTTTTTTTTAAATATAGAAAAGTTATTTTTACTCTTCAATATGTCTCAGGGACTGCTTTCCCTACCTCTGTTCATGGCTTCACCATCCATTGAAATGACCAAGCTAGAAACTGCAGATTTATTCTCCATAGCTCCTTCTTCCTCACCCTCACATGTCAATGCTTTTCCAAGTCCTGCTCGTTTTATTTTCTAAGTACACATATCTCTATTGCCTCTTCCAAAGGTCTAGCTTCTATATGACAGTCTTCTAGATGGTTTTCCTGCCTCCAGTTTCATCTTTTCTTAGGCGTTTTTCCTCCCTAATCTGGTAAAGTTATTAACCTAAAATTCACTAAAGGCTCACCCTTGCCTACAGATGAGAATACAACCTCTTTAGTAAGATATTCATGCCCAATCTTTAATCAACTATTTTCTTCTATTTCCTTGAAACCATCTATGCTAACTGCAAGTTCTTTCTTGCCATTCCCCAAACATCTCCAACATCTTAAGCTCTTTTATGTTTCACTGTCCTTGCCCATGATGGTCCCTTGGCTTGCAGAGTTCTTCCTCTGTATTCATCACATGGCCAACTCCTAGACTTCTCTCAAATCCCAGCACAAATGTGGCCTCCCTACCAAGGATTTCTTGACTTTCCTATTTAATTAATCACTCTCATTTCACGCCCATGGCAGAAACTCCTCCTTCTCAGTGAATCACCTCATTATGCCCCACATTTCCCATCTCCTTACTAATGAGGTAGGGTCACATGTCTTCTTCTGGTCAAAGAGCTATGAGTACAAGTGAGAGGTGCCACTTCTGTTCCAAAACACTTAAAAGTTGGCGCGTGACCTTCCAACTTTCTTTTCTCCCCTGGGAAACCATGGAGGAATTTTGACTAGATGGCAGAACCACAAGTTAGAAATGGCCCAAACACACCACACTGGGGGAGCTGCTCTGGAAAGTCCTTTGAAACTGCATTAGAATTTATATAAGCAAGAAATAAACTTTTATTGGTTACGTCACTGAGATTTGGTGCTTATTCATTACTACAGTGTTACCTCACCTATCTTGACTAATTCAACATTCTGCCTATCTCTATTTAGCTTTTCATTATGCTAAATTACAATAATGTGTTAATTATTTTTCTCCTATACTATGAGCCCTCAAGGTCAGACCCAATGCCTTATTTTTGCATCTAACATAGTGTAACAACCCAAACTGAGCTTGTTGAAAATTAAATTCAGTATCATCAAACTTTATCCCCAAATTTGTTCTTCAGTATTTCCTATCTCAGTAAATGACATCACCATTAACACAGTCACTCAATTCAGGATCTGGAATTAACTTTCTTTATTTTATTTTATTTTCATGTTTATTTATTTATTTTGAGAGGAGAAGGAGGGGCAGAGGAAGGGGGAGTAAGAATCCCAAGCAGGCTCCTGCAGAGAGTAATTTGGGGCTCTGTCCCACTAACCATGAGATCATGACCTGAGCTGAAATCAAGAGTCAGATGCTCAACTGACTGAGCCACCCAGATGCCCCTTTCTTATGTCTTCTTAATCA
Source organism: Herpailurus yagouaroundi (assembly GCF_014898765.1). NCBI lineage: Eukaryota > Metazoa > Chordata > Mammalia > Carnivora > Felidae > Herpailurus > Herpailurus yagouaroundi. The sequence goes on from NW_024412426.1 coordinate 9,904,612, forward strand.
TCTTAAGTCAAGAATACCTAGGAGATACTTATTCTACGTTCTAAATATGCCTTGAGTTTGCCAAGTTTCTCCATCCCCTTATCCATCATCATCTATCTCTTGTTGGGATGGTAGCCACCAGCTTCCTAAATGGCCCCCTTCTATTGCTCCTTTGCGATTCATTTTTCATCTGCAATAAAAGGAGCATGTTTTAAAATTTGCAAATATGATCATATTACTTCCATGCTTAAATAAGACCAGATACATATGAGAAATGTATTTTGGTTGTCTGAATGACCAAACACATACGTTCATACATACATACATATATATGTTATATATATAAAACATACATATATATTTCTAATAAATTGCCATATTATACCTCCCCTTAGATTTCAAGTGTGTTCAGGGAATAGCCCTGTCTTGCCTGTTTCTAGCTGCTGACACACAACAGGCAGTACAAAGTATTTGTTGAATAAACAAATGAATGAATGAATACTTGGAAACCAGCAGGTGCCCAACAGGTGTTTCTTGAATAGATAAATAGCCAACAGCTAGCTCATATATATTTAAGCAGATATGAATTTCAGTACATTCTGAAATGTTTTATCAATGCGTATTTTAACTTTCAGTGCTCTTTCTCTTCTTTTATGTCAGCCCACAGCCCTTGAAACCTTTAAAATTCTAATCTGTGGCTCATTTATTCACTCTTTTACTGGGGAAGGAGGTTCTTTGCATATTAATCTTATGCATTTATGCATCTGAGTTACACAATATCACTTAAAATTTTGTGTTATTTTGTAAATGTGCTTCAATCATTTTAACATTTATATACTCTGTCTTCTTGACTGAATTATAAAATCACTTAAAAGTGAAACTACGTGGGTGCCTAGGTGGCTCAGTCGGTTAAGAATCTGACTTCGACTCAGGTCATGATCTCACAGTTCATGAGTTCAAGGCTCGCACCTGGCTCTCTGCTATCAGCACAGAGCCTGCTTCGGATCCTTGGTCCCCCTGCTCCCTCTACCCTTCCCCTGCTCATACGTGTTCTCTCTCAAAAATAAATAAACATCAAAAAAAAAAAAAAAAAGAACTGACTGTGAGTGGTGTTTTGAAACTCTTGCCTCCCCTCACAACCTTAACTCTTCTGGTGCCTAGCCTTCTGCCTAAGCAGATCACTTAGTTTTGTAATAGTAATTGAAGGCTTGGCAAGAGGTAGCCTACAAGAGTGAAAGATGGTTGGGAGAAATGCTCAGCAGGCAGATAACTGGAATGAATTCCTGGCTTTGCTTAAAGGTAGAAATGAACTTTGGGGCTGGCGTCTAGGGCTTGGGTCAGAGGTACAAGGTACTTTGTTCATTGTTTTCATTTTGTTGGGCTCCATCCCAGCATGCATTTTTCCCAACAATTCAGTCAGTTGTGTTTGATGACCCCACGTTATGTGTAAGACACCCTAAAATCAATACATGGAAAATAAAATTGTTTCTCTGAGGTCCTTTTGAATATACTGAAATCTTACAAAAACCTAAAGTAAACTGCATTTATTCATTACAAATTAATTAATGTTAAGATCTCACTTATCTACTTTTTTTCTTACACCCTTCCATCTCTCATTAGTATTAATATTTAAAACAAAACAAAAACAAAAAATCTTAGTGATCTGGAATCAGGTGATGTGGAATATTAAAGACCCATCTCATATGAATGAAATCAGACACAAGTGAATTTATTCTTTGTGTGTCACTGGCCATTGCCTTGATCCGCCTATGCTAAGAAGGGCTCTTTCCTAGGCTGTTCTGGCATAGCAGTGGGAAACACATCCTATTCTATTCTATTCTATTCTATTCTATTCTATTCTATTCTATTCTAGCTCCAGTGCTGCTATGTAATTATATATCACAGATGAGGGGATAAGACTGATCAGGAGGGATGCCTGATGACAATGACTCTTTCATGCATTCAACTGACATTGATATGATGTTTTTATAATGAGCTATCCGAGAAGGAAGTTCCAGAATAAGAAATACTCCAGCATTTGAAAACAATGTAAAGCTGTCCTGTTAATTAAAATGCTCTTGTACACAAAATGAGGGAAAAGTATTATAATTCTCAGTTGTTACACCTTACTTTCATGAAAATGTTCAGATGTTATACATTTTGAGTGAAGAAAATCCATTCTTATAATTACTGAAATTAAAATTTAAATAAAATCACAAAGTTTTGGAGCTGGAACATATCTTACAGCTATAGGTAGATATGATTTTGACATCTTGTTGTTGTGACTACTTGAATTTTTCTGGGTTACTAAGTTGTTACTTTTACTGGTATATTTTAGACATCAGTGAATATTGTGACAAATTTAGGCATATTAAGATATAATTTATTCCTATTTTTAGGTACCATAACTGATGAAGGAAAAGCAGGCTCATCTTCAGTACCCACACAGAGTCACGATTTCTAAGATATAGCAGGTTCACTTTGTGTCTACTGAAACAAAGTAAAGGTAGTATTTAACAATGGTATTAGGTCAGCTGCCTTAACACATACCATAGACTGAGTGGCTCAAACAACAGAAATTTATTTTCTCACAGTTTCAGAGTCTCAGAAGTCCAAGATCAGGGTGTTGGCCAAGCTTGCAGACAGCCACCTTCTTGATGTGTCCTCACAGGGGAAAGAGAGAGAGAGAGAGAGAGCGAACCCATGTGTCAGTGAGTGAGCACTTGCTCTCTGGTATCTCTTGTTTTTAAAATTTTTTTTTTAATATTTACTTATTTTTGACACAGAGAGAGAGAGAGAGAGAGAGAGAGAGAGAGAGAGAGAGCGAGCAGGGGAGGGGCAGAGAGAGAGGGAGACACAGAATCCGAAGCAGGCTCCAGGCTCTTAGCTGGCAGCACAGAGCCTGATGCAGGGATCAAACTCACGAATAGTGAGATCATGACCTGAGCTTGAGTCAGACACTTAACCAGGGCCTTAACCAGGGCCTCCCAGGTGCCCCTGTCTCGTGTCTCTTCTTACAAGGGTACTAATCTCATCAGACCAGGGCCCCACCCTCATGACTTCATCTAAACCTAATTATTCCCTAAAGCCCTATCTCCAAATACCATCATACTGGGAGTTGAGGTGTTAACATATGAATTTTGGGGTCCACATTCAGCCAATAACAATTATTTAAAGGCTTTTTTTTTTTTTTCCCCTTGAGCATTTCTGGCTATTGCCATGGTGCCAGTTTCTGGAGTGTGTTATTTTTTACATTCTGCTGGGTTTTTATTTCTCAAGACTTTAACAGTTTGCTTTGACCTTCATTTTGTGACATACTGAGAAGAATTCTTTGGAAGTGATTATTTTCTTTTTCTGCTTAAGAAGCCATATGGAATATTTTTGACTTACTTGCCTTACGTACTGATTATATTGTATTCCTGCTTTATAGCCTGTAGTATTTTCTTTGCTAAAACTGCAGTGATGTCATAGAGGTCCTTTCTATTCAGACTGTACTTTCCACAGTTCGTTCCAGAATAAGTGACCAGTGCTTCCATTAGCACAAACGTTCACATGCTATTAAAAACAAAACAAGGGTGACTTATGCCTAAAAGCTTCTACTGACATGCATGCAATAGATATGCAAAAGACCATCTAGATCTTTGAAAGCAAATGTCATTCTTGTATTCAGTTAAGACTCTGATGTCAAATTACTTCCTGGAATGGCTTTTCCATAAAATCAGTTTGAGTCAGTATTAATTCTTGCTTTGGAAAATCCTGTCCTGCGTGGTTAACAAATGGGGATAGTGAACACACCCCAAAGATCAAAGGTGAAAGTTAGTAGAAAACTATTATTACTTCAGTCAAATGTGATTGGAGAAAGGACTAAAAGTCCTATACCTAAAATTGTGGTGCACTAATACTTAAAAGCAAGTGAAGGACTCCAATTACCATATAATTCACTGGGCAGTTGAAGAAATGTGATGTGTGGGAAGAGGATTGTCTGGCTTTGCTGTAATTAAGCTGAGTGGGTTATTAGGTGACCCTGTCTGTGGACTTGGATGAAAATGGACCCTTTTCCCCTTCATGTGGAACTAACACTTACTAAGCCTTGTCACTACAGCATATTTATGAAGTCCTTGAGTGGTTTAACATTAACATTTAACTTCTAAACTTTAATAATTCAGGTTGCAACCATGGAAAAAATAACCTGTGTGTATAACTTGAGGCAAATTGAACTTTCCTTCCCCTAAGCTGATCTTAGCTGTAATAGTCATTGTTTTGGGGGATGTAATTCAAACTAAAAATATGTGTATTAAAAAAATTTTTTTTACCATTTTTATTTATTTTTGAGAGACAGAGACCAAGCGTGAGCAGGAGAGGGGTTCTTTAAAGACCATGAGTCTTTGAAGACAAAGACTCTGTAGCCACACTATGCATGTTTGAATCTCAGCTCTGTCACTTACTAGCTGTGTGATCTTCAGCAAGTTCCGGAGCCATTCCTATAAAATGGCATGATAGTAAAAATACCTACTTATAAAGTCATTGCAAGGATTAAATGGGGTTAATATACTTAAATGAATTGCTTAAAATGTCATTGCTACCTAGAAAACTCCAAATAAGCTGCTATTGTTATGCACAGTGGTTAGGTGCATTGGCTCTAGTTTCAGACATCCAGAGCTTAAATCCAGACTCCACCACCAGCTGAATGACCTTGGGCAAGTTACTTAGTATCACAGTGCCTTAATTTCTTCATCTGAAAATGGGGCTAATAATAGACATGAGAACTGATTGAAATAATAGATGCAAAATGATTAGAAATGTCCCTGGCACATAGTAAGTGCTGAGAAAATATTAGCAATGGATATAATAATCACATTAGGGAGACCAAATTATATTCATGTTTCCAAAATACCAACTGAGATATGATATCAAATGAAAAATGCTATATCCTGTTTCACCAGCCCCGAGAACAATTTAAGGTCACATATTTTTAGTAGTAATGACTCCAAACATCTATCTGGCTTATTATGAAAATTCTTTCCTTTTCTAGGTCCCTATGTCATGGTAAATGCAGGAACCCAGGAGTTGTTACTCAGCCTCTAGGGGTCAGTTCTGATGACTCCTCCCTGCTATTGAAAGGCCACTGTCTCTCCTGCAGTATAACCTCAGTGTACTGGGTCAGAGAGGTTCTGGTGCCAGCCCAACCTTTCAGTTTGCTCAAACCACAAAGTCCTTTTTCTCACCTTCCTAATGTCCAGCTAGGGGCAGACTCCATGATCCAAGCAAGACCATCACAATAATTAACAGTATATTTCCTAAGGTCCCAGTTAATTCAATTTTAAATAATGGTATAATAACAAAGATAACTAGAAAATGTCCAAATGTTTGGAAATTAAGCAACACACTTTTAATAACCTATGGACCAAAGTAGACTTTGAACAGAAATCAGGAAATATTTTGAATTGAATAATAACAATGATGGTGTGGCACATCAAAACTCATGGAATGTAGCTGAAAGTGGTGTTTAGAGGAAACTTTATGTCCTTAAACACACATATAAGGGGGGAAATGGCTGAAATTAATTATCTAAGATTTCAGTCAAGAAATTAGAACGGGAGGGGCACCTGGGTGGCTCAGTCAATTAAGCATCTGACTCTTGGTTTTGGCTCAGGTCCTGATCTCACGGTTCATGAGTTTGAGCTCCACATCGGGCTCTGTGCTGACAGTGCTGAGCCAGCTTGGAATCCTCTCTCTCCCCCTCTCTATCTCTCTGCTCCTCCCCTGCTTGTGTTCTCTCTCTCTCTCTCTCTCAAAATAAATAAACTTAAAAAAGTTAAAAAATAAAAAGAAATCAGAACAAGATATCAAACTCAAAGTTGAAGGAAGAAGATAATAAAAAGAAGAAATGAGTAACATGGTAAACAAACAATAAAGAAAAATTAAAAAACCAAAAGCTGGTAATTTATAATAATTAAACTGACAAATCTAGTAAGTTAAAGGAGAGAACATACCAATTTTAGGAATAAAGTTCCTGCCATCATTAAAAAGAGAATAAGAGGCTATTATGAATAACTTTATGCCAATAAATTTGAAATGTAGATGAGATTGACAAATTCCTTGAAAAATACAAGTTACTAAAACTGACTATAGAAGAAATAGAAAATTTAAATATTTATTTATTTATTTATTTACCTATCTATTTATTTATTTATTTTTAAATTCCTTTGAGCTGTCAGCACAGTCTGCTATAGGGCTTGAACCCACAAACCATGAGATCATGACCTGAGCTGAAGTTGGATGCTCAATCGGCTAAGCCACTCAGACGCCCCAATTCTATATTTATTTTTAAAATAATCCACTATTGGGG